>NC_090655.1:99054867-99264867 GCF_040937935.1 Hyperolius riggenbachi | reverse complement strand
GGGGCAGCAGCAGCAGCACCACCACAACAGATTGTGAACGGTTTTAGGCTGAAATCGGTTCACAATCTGTTTGCTGTAAAGGTAGCCATACGATCCCTCTCTGATCAGATTCTATCAGAGAGGGATCTATCTGTTGGTCGAATCTGATGGCAAATCGACCAGTGTATGGCCACCTTAACTGAACTAAATATTCATGGGGTTGTCTGCATAGTAGTGGCACACTGGTTTCTCACCCAGATTATCAGTGAAGTCAACAATCCAGCTGGCCTCTAAGAGATCATTTCTTTTTTTTAGTATAACCTTTGTTGTCTTGCTAATATGGTGGTATAGAAATTAAAGCTCGCTTTATTGTGCAGGTGGGCAGCTATTGTTTAATGAAGTCTTCTAATTCCTTCAGTAGTTTTCTTTCTGCGCATCCAATTTTGGTGTGTGTTCAGGGCACCTTTGCTCGGAGCAAAGCAATTTCCGTAGAATTCACAGAGAAAGTATAAACTCTCTTTTATGAGCTGCCTGAGACAAAAGCGCACTGGGTTATAATGACAACTGTGAACAAATTGCTTTGAAGCAAACTGTAGATTTCCATGGATTACTGAACTACAATTCCCAGCATGTGGAAGACTAGATGCCATCCATACAACTAGAAAGAGAAAGGTTTTACAATAATCAGAATAATTTCAGCAGGGTTTGTAAAATGAACGTTTCAAATTTAGCAGCATGACTCATATTGATTTTAAGATCTTTTCTACAGACATTCTGAAGTTTGTTGCAGTAGGGTATTACTGTCTTCAGTTTAGCATTGCATAATATTTAAAATGGGGCTACATTTTCCACATTAAATTGATTAACAATCCCTGTCATACATTAACAATCTACTTTCCTGAATGTTCAACCGTCTGATCCACTCATTAAGATAGATCAGGAAGGATCGGTTAGGCCCATCAACAGAGGGAAAATGATAAGCAATCTGATCAGTCCAACAGAATCAGTCTGTAATCTGGTTCGACTGAACAATCGTCCGTCGTTGAGTGGCGCCATTAACTGCACTCTATCTGCTCAATCATACGTTTGATCATTCGGGAGATTGTACTTGTATTCCTATGAGTCCTGGTTGTCTCTGGTCCTCTGATCGGTTTGGACATGCACTGGTGAGTGTGGTGTGATAGTCACCAGTGTGCAGACATTGGAGCAGAAGTTGTCTTATTCTGAAAAATTGCAGTTTTGAGCATGTTTTGTCACAAAGAATATTGAATTTTTTCTTCTGCTTTTATTACATGAACTATCAAATGAATTTAGGCTTAGATTAGGTAGACTATATGTGAAACTTTGCCTCTGTAGTATGTATACGTCAGGCTTGGTTCACTCTCACTCACATCAAAACACCATGGAATTATGTTTCAATGGGGCTTTCACACTGTTAGGCCTAGTGCACACCAAAAACCGCTAGCAGATCCGCAAAATGCTAGCAGATTTTGAAACGCTTTTTCTTCTTTTTCTGCAGCGTTTCAGCTAGCGTTTTGCTGTTTTGTGTAGCGGTTTTGGTATAGTAGATTTCATGTATTGTTACAGTAAAGCTGTTACTGAACAGCTACTGTAACAAAAGACGCCTGGCAAACCGCTCTGAAGTGCCGTTTTTCAGAGCGGTTTGCGGTTTTCCTATACTTAACATTGAGGCAGAAACGCATCCGCAATCCAAAATCTGCAGCAGCCCGGGAGTATACGTTTCTGCAAAACGCCTCCCGCTCTGGTGTGCACCAGCCCATTGAAATACATTACCGTAGCGGATCCGCACCCGCAAGCAGATCGCAAACCGCAGCGGAAACGCTCCGGTGTGCACTAGGCCTGACTTTTGTGGCAGTTTGTCAGTTTTCAACAGGATAGCTTGCAGTGCATTACCCGGTGGTGTAAGCATAAAGTCTGTGGACTATATGGTACACTGTATGAGTTGCATCATGGGAGTTTTTTTTTTTTTTTTATACATCTGCTCTCCCATTGGGAAGTAAGTTGTTGCCAAAAAGGGAGTCCCCACAGTTAAGTTTAAAGTACAATGCTTTAATCTTTGTAATGTATTATGCAAATGTTATGTTGGTTTGAAATCAAAATATATTGCTGAAAAAGATTGTTTTCAATAACATGAGAAAATTGCTGTGGACTTTTTTTTTCTAAGTATGCAAAGTTTCAGCAATCCACTGACCATCTGTAGACAGAATATACACATTACAATAATCACCTGTCTTGGCTTTATGAAGATAATTCGGTAAGATTCTAATTCAAGGTTTTTATAGAGATATTTGAGAAGCTCTGCCAAATTGGCTGTTTAACAATTTTCTGTTTATTATTTTGGGTAATGTGCCAGCTCTGTCAGAAACATTATATTGCTTTAGATTTGTTCCAGGATATAATTAGAGTATAAAATACAGTAAAGCTGTTTATGAAATAAAAGTACTTATAAAATACACCATCCTCAATGATCAATTCATGCTCCCACTGACTCCACAAATGCCCCTCTCCTCTGCTCTCACTCTGCTGCATCAGGTACAAGGGTCTCTTTTACACTCTCTAGTATGCAGATCTTTTTTACATGCCATTTTCCTGTTTATTCGCTTAAATCAAGAGGCCATTTACCATTCAGCAGAACCATAGAATTTGGCTGTAATAGAGATGCTACGTACAGTGTCACCCTGCCACCGTTCACCACATCATGACTGCCATTTCTAAAGCGGAACTTTAACAAAAGATGGGGGAGAATCTGGGGGTTAGCGGAATCAACACTTTGCAAAGGGAGAAATTAACAAATAGAAGCAAGAAGTTTTGAATAAAAATAAAACATAGAGCTAGGAATTGATGCTCACCGTACTGTATGTATATACGCTCACCTAAAGAATTATGAGGAACGCCTGTTCAATTTCTTATCAATGCAATTATCTAATCAACCAATCACATGGCAGTTCCTTCAGTGCATTTAGTGGTGTGGTCCTGGTCAAGACAATCTCCTGAACTCCAAACTGAATGTCAGAATGGGAAAGAAAGGTGATTTAGGCAATTTTGAGTGTGGCATGGTTGTTGGTGCCAGACGGGCCGGTCTGAGTATTTTACAATCTGCTCAGTTACTGGGATTTTCACGCAAAACCATTTCTAGGGCTTACAAAGAATGGTGTTAAAAGGGAAAAACATCCAGTATGCGGCAGTCCTGTGGGCGAAAATGCCTTGTTGATGCTACAGGTCAGAGGAGAATGAACTGATTCAAGCTGACAGAAGAGCAACGTTGACTAAAATAACCAATCGTTACAACCGAGGTATGCAGCAAAGCATTTATGAAGCCACAATGCACACAACCTTGAGGCAGATGGGCTACAACAGCAGAAGACCCCACTGGGTACCACTCATGTCTGCTACAAATAGAAAAAAGAGGCTACAATTTGCACGAGCTCACCAAAATTGGACAGTTCAAGACTGGAAAAATGTTGCCTGGTTTGATGAGTCTAGACAGAGTCAGAATTCGACGTAAACAGAATGAAAACTTGGATCCATCATGCCTTGTTGGTGGTGGTGTAATGGTGTGGGGGATTTTTTCTTGGCACACTTTAGGCCCCTTAGTGCCAATTGGGCATCGTTTAAATGCCACAGGCTACCTGAGCATTGTTTCTGACCATGTCCATCCCTTCATGACCACCATGTACCTATCCTCTGATGGCTACTTCCAGCAGGATAATGCACCATGTCACAAAGCTTGAATAATTTTAAATTGGTTTCTTGAACATGACAGTTTACTGTACTAAAATGGCCCCCACGGTCACCAGATCTCAACCCGATAGAGCATCTTTGGGATGTGATGGAACGGGAGCTTTGTGTCCTGGATGTGCATCCCACAAATGTTCATCAACTGCAAGATGCGGATATCAATATGGGCTAACATTTCTGAAGAATGCTTTCAGCACCTTGTTGAATCAATGCCACGTAGAATTAAGGCAGTTCTGAAGGTGAAATGGGGTAAAACAACGTATTAGTATGGTGCTCTTAATAATCCTTTAGGTGAGTGTGTGTGAATATATATATATATATATATATATATATATATATATATATATATATATATGTGTGTATATATATATATATATATATATATATATATTTATATCTATAATAATAATCCTTTAGGTAAGTGTATGTGTGTGTGTATATATATATATATATATATATATATATATATTATAATATAAATATATGTGTGTATGTATGTAGCATATCACACACATATAGGGATATACTGCTCTCTTGGCAGTTAGCAATAGCCGTTGTCTCCCACAGCTCAATGAGGTTCCTAGGAAAATGTTATGGCAATGTTACATTAATACCAGACACACAGACTTCTCTGATGAGGATAAATATTTTTGGTAGGAAAAGGGGTCTCCGCTACTACAAAAAGTTCCTCATAACTGCTTGGCTTATGTTATATTTTTGTATGGTTTTTCAAGCAAGAATGCTATTTTAAGAACAGCTACTCACTTCTTCAGAGGGCGTTTGGTAATAGTAAGCTGAAAAGTTTAGTGTCCGGTTTGCTTTCTTGTTCTACCTTCTGCATGTTGAGGTGAACAGGGAAGCTTGATGTGTGATACATCTGTTTGTTTTGCAATGCATACTACAAATATTCCACAATAGGTGTACTGGAGATAGACTTTCAAACCAAAAGGTCCAAGTGCACAATGCCCTATAGGTATTTAAAAAAACAAGTAAGCTTTATTGTTAAAACATCAATCCAAAGGGCAAATGGTATGTGCTGTAGCCCTGTAACAACAAGGAAATGTGTGAATTTGTCAGTGTGATCCAGAGGGGGTCTTTATTTATTCCCCGCCACACCTGCACATAGGGTGGTGTGGGGTATAACTATCCCCCTGGGTCACACACTTCACCACTCTCTATACACAACCCACTTAGACTGGTAATACGACACATGAGTGTGGCAGATGCAGTGGTGGCTGTATTGTCTCTCCTAAGCTGCACTGCAGCCACTGGTTAATACTCTCCCACCCAGTCAACTGTGTTGCCAAAATACTGGGGCAGCTAGGTGAACAACGATCTAAGGGGGTGCTAATACATATATACAGTGCAAAATACACCCTCAAACTCTGCATGTTTTGCCCTATACTATGCTGGGGGGTATTTGGTTGTGAATTGATAGGGGGAGTGTATATGTTGTGAACAGCACTGCACCTATGCACAGCACTCCTGACGAAGCCCTTTGAGGTGAAATATATAGAGGCTATGGCACATAACGTTTGCCGTTTGGATTGATGTTTTAACAATAATGCTTACCTGTCTTTTTAAGTACATATAGGGCATTGTCCACTTGGACCTTTAGGTTTTGTTGTTTTGCTATGCACCATGCCTTGTGTTTTGTTTTTTTTTGTTTGTTTTTTAAAGCTTTATCTAGATAAATTAGGATATATAAGGGTGCAGGACAGAGTTGTACAATTATTTTTTTTCCTCTACTTGAACGGATGTCTTTTTTTCTTTTTCAAACAAACTGTGTAACTATAGACAGCACCAGATAATGAGTTTATATAAAAGTTGTACTGTAATCTCTTTCAGACATAGGTGATTAAAATCCATGCCCAGTTTACTGCCTGTTATCCCTGCCAGAGTGTAGCTTTCAATTTCTCACACATGCACATGCAGTCCCACCATTGTCCTCACTCCCGTCGCTCTGGCGCCATTGCAGCCTACTCATTCGGCTGTCTGAATGACTGCTGAACTCCGTACTGATTCCTGACCCTGTGATCACTGAGACCCAATCCTGGTGATCACGATGTAAAAATAGGTCCTTACAGGACACCCGAGATGAAAATAAATAATCTAAAGAAAATTAACAATTGTATCTTTCCTCCTCCTAAAAATGCCTTTGAAGATATTACACAGTTTTATTTTATATTTAAATTTAAACTTTAAGCTTTTACTGTTTTGTCATTTTTGCTCAATGACACATTTATTAAGTATGCCAGAGCTAAAATCTTGAACTTTTGACCCTTTTTATCACTTTCTGGCTCTCAGAAGCCATTTTCTGCTAGGAAAGTGTTTTATAGTTGGAATTTCTTATCAGTGAGGGTCACACTGTAGTCTGACCCAGTCCTGACTCAGGCAGGAACTGTCACTTTCATAACTGATGTTTAACTCTTTCATGCAGAGTAAGAAAACAAGAAACGCAGCATAGTTATTTGTGTGCCAGGCACTGTACATACACAAGTCTATCTCATCATGTCACATGTCACTTCAGGTATCCTTTAAGGAAGCTGAACCATCTGCTACAAAAAGGGTTAATATAATCTTGTATGGTTTCAAGTTTTTGAAAACAATGTGTATCTGCTGAACCCTGTTCCAGCAAAACCTGTGTTATTCCACAGTGACCACTTAGACAGACAGTGGTGCATGCTAAGAATACACAGGTACTCAGAGAAATCATTTTAGCTGAAAAGTTCTATTTCAGCAGGAACATTTCTTGTATTATGGATAGCTAATACACTAAAGGGTAAATGCATCTATGTCTGCTCTGTTATCTCTGTTTACGTCAAACATTCTATCTTGTGCAGAGCAGCAGTTTTTTTTTCTATTCACTTCAAACTGGATGCACAGCAACATATATATATATATATATATATATATATATATATATATATATATATATATATATATATATATATATATATTACTGTTCCTCACTGCATGTTTTAGTGAGTCACCTGGTTGTGTAGTTACTAAAGTGAGAAGTATAAAGAAATACAGTAAAATTAACCTGTGAATTATTTATTCTATCCTATAAGTTCCTATACCTGTTCTAATGTGGTCTGCATTACTGCAGCCTTTTCTAGTTGCACTGTCTCTGTAATATATCTAATCTTCTTTTCTTTGTCATGCTTTGTAGACCCAGAGAGGCATGCACTGCCTCAACTGTTATGCACACCCCCTGCATGCTCTGTGGGTGTTTGCACTTTTTTTATTAGTCACAGACAGGGTCTCTGCTCTCAATTTCAGCTTGTCTGAGGGGGAAGGGAGCTGTCCATGCTGAGAAACTGAGAATCTCTGACTGGAGTGCAGATAATTCACTATGGAATAAAAACTTGTAGTATACTGTAACATAATATATATATATATATATATATATATATATATATATATATATATATATATATATATATACATATGTGTGTATATATATATATATATATATATATATATATATATATATATATATATATATATGTGTGTGTGTGTATGTATGTGTGTATATATATATATATATATATATATATATATATATATGTATATATTCTCACTTCCTGGTTAGCGGCCATGGTTTTTGCCTAAAACTGGCAATTAAAAGCCAGGATTGCGTCGAGGAGCGGCATAAACGGCAAAGAGGGATCCAGGATATCACATTGACTCGTTTGGTGTGTTTTTTTATTGTACAAATAGGACAGTACAGATTCTCTTAATGTATAACCAGTAGAGTCTCTGAGAACCAATGATGCTGCATATGTGCCCATTTTTACCAATTTCCCCCCATCGGGGATGGGCTTATGCCGGAAAAGTGTGCTTGAGACTCAATGTTAAAAACAGGCCTAGCTAATACAGTACTATACCACACTCTATATACATACCATGAACGCTGTATTAAATGTTAAAATACAGTAATTGAAAGTATATAAACCTTGGGGGAGCTGAGGAACTCTGTGTTTAAAGGACAACTGAAGTAAGAACATGAAGGCTGCCAAATGTATTTCCTTTTAAACAGTAGCAGTTGCCTGGCAGCCCTGCTGATCTATTTGGCTGCAGTAGTGTCTGAATAGCATTATAAAGAAGCATGTAGCTAATCTTGTAAGATCTGACAATAATGTCATAAATACCTGATCCACATATGCTTGTTCAGGGGCTAAGGCAGAGCCTCTAATCAGCTGAATAGCCAGGCAACCGGTATTACCTAAAAATTAAATAAATATGGCTGCCTCCATATCCCTTTCCCTTCAAGCACAGTAGAGCCCACAAACAGCCTTAGAAGTTAGCCTTTACCACTGTGAGTACTGGTCTGTTGACACTGCTGGTTAGTGGAGTTCCAGTTCCATTCCACATTAATAGGGGATCACTAATCATTCCTGGTGGTTTGGGTCACCCGAGCTGCTTGGTTACTCTGTTGTACTAATAGGGTAATTAACGCTGCCCAAGGAATGCAACATTGGGATGACTGCTGTACTGACTCAGAAGCCATTGATCTACATCCGGAAGAGGGCAAAGACAAATTTTGCCTTTTTTGCAAAATATTCCCAACTCTGTAAGCTGCAAAAATGCTGCTTGGCTCTTTTGTTACCAAAAAGGCAACATGCCATCAATAATCTTGGATGGTTAAGTTGACTTTGTTTACTCAGTGTGCTGGTTGTGGCTGCCAGTGATTAACTTGTTAGATTACATAACCACATGTATTGTCCTGGTTGATACATCCTTTAATCTGGAGTGATTCTTCCCATAAAGACCAGTCATTTCGTCAGTCTCCTATCTTCTTCTTTAGTCTTATATAAACACACATCAAAGGGTGCCCTGTAGCCTTACACATAAAATAGAAGAAGGCAATAGCGGGATATGCCACTGAAAAGATTCCTTCACCGAGTCGCTAGTCTTTTCATACCGCTACATGAAAATATTTGTTAACTTCTAAGAATGTTCCTGTTTTCTATAGAATGTCTTCTGTGGCAGTATGTGATCTTCATCTAAAGTGATAACAGTAAATTGATCTATTTATAATAGTACACACTATTGTATATTGCTATATCGTTATTGAACAAATGGTTTAAACAATCAAAACCACTAATGGAAAAAGCATGTTATTTTGTAAAAAGGGTAATTGGAGTCCAGTATTACAATCAATAAGTCAGGTTCTTGAATCTGTTCAGAAATGGGTTTGACCTGCTCTGACATAAGTACAGAAAGAGTCTGACAAGAAACGCTACTGACTAGAGGAAAAAAAATGCTAATATGCAAATTTCCTCCAACACAGATAGCGAAAGGAAATGAGCATCTCAAAGTCAATAACTGCAGATCAACATGTGCAGGGGCACCCATGGAAGATAATCAGATGAACAGTTTGATCAGATGACAGATTAAAAAAGCTGTGATTATGACCAGCAAATCAGAGGCTGAGGGCTGGTTCACATGGAGGCTTAGGGGCGTTTACCGCCAAGCGCTCAGAACTCGTTGGCTAAACACTCCCATTCAAGTGAATGGGAGCGTTTAGCATCGCGTGATTACCGGCGATTGCACAAATGCAGCCTTCCGATCCATGTCTCCTTGCGGAGATGACAAAAGCCGATTGCAACGGGAAGCAGACGATTGTCGTACCGCCGCCCCCGAACAAGACGTCACAGGACGACGTGACTTCCAGCCGCCCCGAACGCCGCCAAGCGTCCGTGTGAACCAGCCCTTACAAATAAAGCACCTGATGAAACTGATCACCTTCTTCTTCTCCTTGAACAACTCTACTGCTGGCAGCTGGTAAATTAATCAGTAGTTGGCAGCTTTCATTGGCTACATTTTTATGCTCCAGATATTGCAAAACCATTTTAATTGGTTTTGCAATATCTGACATTAACTGTATATTATGGAATATACAACCATTTTAATATGCTTGAAATCTCATGTATCGATTTAGCCCTATCCCGAAAATGACCCATTAATGCCGGTATTTCAATGGGCACCTATGGCGGAGCCCTAAAAATGGAATTATTTTTTGCAGAGATTGGTGGGGGGTGGTTAAGATTAGGTGAGGGGGGGGTGGTTAAGATTCGGCATGGGGAGGGAGTTGTTAAGGTTAGGCGGGGTGCTTAAGGTTAGGTGTCAGTAGTGTGAGGATTTGGAGTGAGAATAGGGTTTTATATAGCTGTAGTAATATATTGGTATTTGTTACCAATATTTTACTATAGTCATTTGCACTGACATAATAGACTGTATGTAAATTTACTGATCTTCTACTATCGGGTTTTCAGGCCCACAAATATCCTTGGCGCCCTTTTTGCATGTATGCCTGCCTGACCTTGCGTTCATTTCACACAGTAATATAATAAAGTTTAATACCTGAGCAGACAAGTCTGCCTATCCGTAGCAGTAATGATGTCTGTCTAACTTATGCATACATAAATTCCCACACGGGACAGTCCTAACATTCTATACATTAGAAAACCGAGAACTACGCTGCTGAAATTTCTCCTTGTCAGTATTCAAGGCTCTCCCTGGCTCTGTCTCTACTTTCTACATGCACAGGACACAAAATGGAGTGACTGACCCCTCCGTCCACCCTTGTATATATCTGCCTGTGGTAGGATCTCTTGTGATTGACTGCTAGCCTTGCTGTGCATTCTGGGAGAAAAGGATTTGCTCCATCAGACAGACACCCATTCCACACTTCCCACTAAAATTTGGCATAGTTACTATCCCCTTGCTCAGCGAAATTTTGACCGCTTGACAAATTGCCAAACCTGTGTTGCGAAAATGATCGGTGAGCAAGGAAGGCCAGATTCACAGCAAGATCCAACTTGTTAATCGCGCTCATCCCTAATCACCACATAACACGTTAATAAAAATGTTAAGATTTGGCAGTGTTGAGTAACTTGCTTCTAAAGGGCTAAATAGCGAGCTGCCATCCTATTCAATGCAAAAAAAAAACTCTGCCTGATAGCACCTTGACAGGATGTATTATTTTGATTTCAGTCTGTAAATGTATTCTTCTTCACAGCTACAGACACAAACAAACCCAAGGGATGAATGCATGAGGAGTAAGGTTTCAGCTTTCTCTCTCTCCCGCTGCACAAACTCAGCCAATGTCAGGAGTCTTCACTTCCCGGCAGACAATATAAAAGTGAAACTGCACATTTCGGAAAGTACAAGAGACACTTAAATTGCATATCTCTAATGCTTGATAATCTGGTTCTGATATGACATTTATCATCTTCTGTGGGGAGACACATGATAAGCACTTGAAGAAGATAAATGCCACAATAGACCAGCTGCTTTATGGATTTTCTGTTTTTCTGTGTACTGCAGGTGTCAGCCCAGACTATCAAAAGTTTTGTGAACAAAGTAAAGTGCCATTTATGAGAAAGTACTGCCTTGTGCCCTGGTTGTCAGCTTTTCAGATTTAATTGGGTAATTATTGTAATTATTATGTCGCAGATGCTTTATGGAGGTTGAGATGTCAGTTTAAAGATGGAACTTGATGAACGTGCTTGTATGATTTGCTATTAACACCAGTCTTTCCGCTCATTCTGACTTCAGTGGTTGAGATGAAACCTAATATGGGAAATAAATGTCCCTAAACAAACTTTAAAGTTTACAAAAACCCTTAAAATGTATAATATTTTAACTTGCGGCATATACACCCATTTACCTGCTGCTCTCAAAAGTAAGGAACTTGGCTTAAATAAGGCTTTTTGGACTGACATAGTGGTAGGCCATGTAGGAAATTTGGCTGCCTGTGTTTGCTAGGAAACGTGGGCGCCACATAGACACTAGTACTAATTGCAGATATAGCGGTGCTCAGTGGCAATTTTGGCATGGGTGGCAACGAGTGTAGCTGGCGCAATGGAGGGACCAAAAGATTCTGGCATAGATAGCAAGGCAAGTTACCAAGTTAGTGTTAGGAGTAGATAGGGATAGGTTAGGGGTAGGCTTTGATAGTGGTTATGTAGTTTAGGGGGGTTATATTTAGGCTTAGATAGTGGTAGGTTAGGAGTAGATAGGAGGGTTAGTGTGAAAGGATGGTTAGATAAAGCGATAATAGAATGAAATTACCGATATTCTATTATTGCAATTATCAGGTGCACGATGGTAGAATATCAGCAGCATTACCAATATTTTACTAGAGGTTTCATCCTGTGCTTTAATTTCCCCATGCCACGTGGGTATGCTGCCCACTAAAGGTTCTGCAGGAGTAGAACTACGCTAACTAATATGTGTATATATATATATATATATATATATATATATATATATATATATATATATATATATATATATATATATATATATATATATATATATATATATACATATATATATATATATATTCTAAAACAGACTTTAGTATTTATATAGCGCCAACATCTTCCGAAGCGCTGTACAGAGTATATAGTCTAGTCACTAACTGTCCCTCAGAGGAGCTTACAATCTAATCCCTACCAGAGTCCTATGTCTTTGTATTTATCCTGTAGTGTATTGTAGTCGAGGGTCAATTTAGGGGGAAGCCAATAAGCTTATCTATGTTTTTGGGATGTTGTCGGAAGCCGTAGTGCCTGGAGGAAACCCACACAGACACGGGAAGAACATACAAACTCCTTGCAGATTTTGACCTGGCTGGGATCCAAACCGGGGACCCAGCACTGCAAGGCTTGAGTGCTAACCACTACGCCACCGGGCTGGTGCTGGCGCAGCACAGTCTGCGCCTGCGCAATACGCTCTCTTTTATGTCGGTGGGAGCGAGAACATAGTCACACAGGTGCAATGGTTTATGACATTAAAGTTGCAGATTCCAGAGGTGAGGCGGTGGCGGCAACCAGAGGATCGTTTAGTCCCAGTACGGGCACAGGACATCTGCGGGGCACTGTTAGAAGCCCCCAGGTAAGTTAAACTTTTTTCCCCATCCCCCTTACAGTACTCCTTTAACTTTTTACAATAATTAGCAGGAAGAAAGGATCTGCTTATTTCCTCAATTCAGAAGTGATTTGGTATTCCAACTCAGGAGGAAAGTGGCATTGAGTATGAAAACCCTTCATCAACCTGAGGTCTAGGGGTATAAGAGTAATATTCCCATACTTTCACAATGGAATGCTAACAAACACACATCACCAACCCACCATAACCTATCTTGTTTCACCCCATACATATTGGTGCTTCCTTAGAGGGACATAAAGTGCAGTAGTGCTAAAGTGCTATACAACAAAAATGAAGTGCATTTAGAAATCACATTAACATAGCCTCACGTCTTGAGTTAGAATACCAAATTACTTCTGACTAAAGGGAATAGGCAGATGTTTTATTAACATTGGTCCTCTGAGGCTAACATAGATTGTGGGCTGTAAGTGAAATCAGTTTGTACTTTGAAAAGTGTCATGAAAGATGGGCATCATGTAAATGCATAATAATAAAAGTTAGTGATGGTCATGTCTAGGAGAACTCATGGAGAAGCATGTTATTTGTTTGATCAGCTGATAGATATGCAAAGCTCTGATTTGCTGTGATTACATACTGCTTTAGCTCATGATCATGACTAAAAAGTCATATATATCACCTGACCAAGCTGATCACATGCTTCTCCCTGAGTTCTCATAGACATGACCAACACTAGTAATAACAGTGGTCGCTTGCAAGTACTAGATAGTTTCCATGTTATAAAACTAAATGGAGAGGTTGACTAAACTGTATCAGATGCAGATGTAATAAATAGAGCTAGCAAACCTACCTATCCAAAGCGTAAGTCTGAGGGTTGATGATAAAGGTACTGTCACTTCACTACATGATCTTGGGCAAAATTAGCGGAAAAAGATATGACAAAAGTAAGGTGTTGGTGAACATTTCACAAGTTCCAAAGGGTTTCTGACTGATTACAGGTGCATACTTAACTATTGCATGCCTGTTCATCAGCTTGCTTTAATTTTAGTAAGCGGTTGGTAGAAGTTAATTCATGGCAGAAATAAAATGGGGATTTACAGTTTCCTAATAAATTAATTGTTAGATGTTGGTTCCTGTGTCCACATAGCTCATTGATTTTCAATTCTAAACCCGATGAATAAAGGAACGCTTTTCTTAGAAACATGAAGACCTTTCCATGGCAATGCCCCCAAAGCTTTCATAATGACAATACTTTGTCTAATTAGATTTATTCTGTTTATCACTCAGCTGCGGCCTTTAAAATCACATGGGTCATGCCCTCATTGCCCAGGCTACACATTTAGGTTGCTGAAATATATTTAAAATCAGTGTGGCAGAACATCACAGCACACTGCTGCCAACTACACACTCTAGCCAAATAACTACATGGGAGCACAAAAGACAAGGCAGTTTAAAAGTTTTACATACCTTGTATTGTGTCATTATTTTACTTAATCAACACTAAGCTTTATTTTTTTGATTGAGAATATTTTTGAAGATATATTTGGTTATGCCTCACATTTGCATATTTTTTCCTTTTGCAAATTGGTGTTAGAGTTTCCGGTTGGCATGCAATATGTGCTTTTGTGGTGTGCTGATCTATTTTTTTTATATGGTTGGCATTGTGTGGCATGACCAGTCATAAGAGAGCACTCTAGCTCCATGAAATAACAATGCAGCCTGTTGGTTGGTTAGTTTATACCACTGGCCCAAATATAAAGTATTGCTAGTTTATTATTTTCCTTTGTCTCGGCTTATCTACTAACCTGCCTACTATGTCTACTTTCCACTTAGAATCTTGCTGGTATAAATAAAACTAATATTTAGGTTTGGTTGCAAGTTTAAGTTTTTATAATTAATCATTCTCCTCCTGGTATGAGACAGTGTTTATTATATTTTAGAAGAAAGTATGCACTGCATAAGTATAGTATAGATATGCTCTAATGCCCAGAACCTTGTATTCTGAACAAACACAAATCCCACGTCTGCTAAAGGCAGGTTTTTTTTTCAGGTTTCTTTCCCCATTCACTGTCATAGACTTGGCATTAATCACAATACATGAGAAAAGGCAACTGTATAAAAAATGGGTTCCTGCTGACTGAGGAAGATTCCCAAAGGAGAGCATTCTGTCTAGGTGAATCCCTTGCTTCCTGATTAACTAAAGTGACACAGACAACCAAAAATGGCAAAAACTATATACTGCTCTGTCATACGTAGTAGTGTCTGTACTTTTAACACATTAGGGAAAATAGCCTTCCAGATAACTATTGAACTTTATCCCAATCAGTATCGGATACTCCCTTTTACATGAGAAATCTATTCCTTTTTACAAACAGACCATCAGGGGGCGCTGTATGGCTGATATTGTGGTGAAACCCCTCCCACAAGAAACTCTGAGGACCATGGTGCTCCTGGCAGTTTTCTGTATGTGAACCTTGTTGCATTGTGGGAAATAGCAGTTTACAGCGGTTTCCTACTGCCAAAAAAGCATGCAGCAGCTGCATCACCTGCTAACAGTAAAAATGTCACCATGTAATGTCAGAATGTAAATCAGGGATTTAAAATATTTTACAATGGGCAAACACTGACTAAATAATGTATACATAATTATTGTAAAAATTAAGCATTTTTATTACATTATTTTCACTGGAGTTCCTCTTTAAATGATAACAGTTGTCATGAATGTGATGAAGGACTAACACTACAAGCTCAACTACAGTATGCCAGCAACAATATGATGACCACATCACTGAGCAGCTAGCACTTATTGCCCAGTTAACAGGTTAGGGAAGAGACTTTATATTTCTAGAAGAAAAAACAAGGAACAGAACCAGTTATGCTGATGATGCTTTAATTTTCAACTATATGTATTATAGGACTGGTTGAGCAAAACATAGAAAGTCTACAACATGCAGCTATCTATAGGATATTTTTTGCAGCATTACGTACACAGGTGACCTGTTAAGACATGGAATTCTTAATCAGGATTTTGTATCTAAAACATTTCTCCTTTGTGCATGAGGCTGCACTAAAATCATGGCAGTTGTACCATGTTGTGGATTCTCTATTTTGCGGTGGCAGTGGCTGTTTTTTTTTTGGGGGGGGGGGGGGGGGGGGTTAGCATCACTGCTTTGCCAAATGGTGTAGTTGAGCAAATTGTATCCTGTTTCACTGGCTGAACAGAATTAATCTTTTGGTAGGTGAAACAGTCCTATATACTGGACTTCCAGTGCACATTTAGGCTTCTGACAATTAATATTTGAGAGTCACCTCTGTGTTGTGGCTGTTTTCTGTTAGCATAGTAAGTCCTTAAATCCTGTATTCACTAGCTGTCAAACCAAGTGGAGCAACAAGTTATAATTCTAAGTTAGAGAACCTGCCGCATTTACCCTTCTTTCAAAAGTAAAGCTAACCTAGCATAAGAGAAAGGTGAGGCCTGCCAGTGCAAGTGCACCTGTCTTAATAAATCCGCTTCTACATCCTGTGGGGATACCTTCAAAATCTTCATTCCTCTTCATGTATCTAGAACATTCTTTTTAGTCTCCATAGCTAGGGTCTTATGGCTGTATACTGAGATCTTGGAATGATATTAGAACTTTCTATATTGTTGCTTTCATCCCAATAAATGGATTTTATATTTTATTTTTACCAGCCACTTCGAACACTTCCACAAATTGGGATCATTTTATCAGTTTCCTAAATGTTAAACCCATAAAGGTGTGTCATTTCATTATTTATAAAAATAAATTCAGCAACGTTATTATAGATTTCAGTGTTTTGCTTACTTTATATTATACCATAGCTATTTCTTACCCAAAGCAATGCATTTTTTTATGCATAAAAAAGTATTTCCTGTGTGTTTCTCAGTGATCCTGGCCATTGGATATCCCTACTGCCTATTTTCAGTTATGTCTTTCTTGATAACCATGTGTCTGGTATTACCATACAGATAAAACCTGACTTTCTGAAAGTGGAGATTAAGTTCAAACAGAATAGAGAGAAGGATGGGAATTAAATAATGGCTATAGGTCAAAGTAATTTCTTTCTTGGAAATAACTGCCATGCAGTATCTCAAAAACTTACATCTAAACTAGGTATTCACTGTATTTTATTCCTATTAATTCTTTGACCTAGCAACCCTTTTTTCTTTTGTATCCTGAAAAGTAAAGCTTTTTCAGATGTATTTGATTCTAGGGATTCCAAGCAGTTCTAGCCAATATTTTGTGAGCCAGAGTCCAGTGTACAATGTACATTGCCATCCCCTTACCCACTGAATCCAATTGGCTTATTTTAAAATGATATCAAACCTCCCAACTTGCCAGTTTAAAGGACTGTTACTTTGTGCCAGAGTGAGAACAAGTTGCCTGCACCACGGGGCTGACACGTGTTGGGTGGACTGGAGAAATCCTTTAGTAAATGGAGCAAAAGTGCTCCAAAATGGCTTGCTTCAGTCGCCGCGATCTGTGAGGTCTGAGGCAGCACCAGCGGGGACACAGGAGAGGGCATTGCCAGGCAGCGCTCATATTCTGAGGGTGCAGATAAGGCACAATGAGGACTAAGGCATTCGGTGGAATGAGGCACAAGGCACATGTTAAAAGTAAATAATCTTACTCACGAGACATTCTTCAATGAGTGCCAAAATCTTAGAAATCTTTATTCACTTGTACAAGGGCGTTTCTCAGCCAGCATATATATGGACACTGTGACTACACAGATCTTGCAAAGCAAAAGAAAAGCAAATTCTTCCTGTGTGCAGGGGCATTTAAACCTAATGAATATAATAAAATAGTCCTCCTTTTGGGCAGTTCTTTCTGTTAAAAATCCAATCAGCATGTCCAGTTCCTCCTTTTAGGTGGGGTTGTTCTTCCTCTGTGTCCTTCATGAATAAGTAAAAGTCAACAGGAAGAAGAAATCCTCTGACATCAGTTCCTTGTCTCATGTCCTTCAAAATCACCCACATTTTCAGAGAACTGGTTTTAGGCTGCTCTTTCCAACTCGCTGCCTCGTGCCTGGCACACAATGACATTGAGGGGGTGGGGAGTTGCTCTGGAATTTCGCTGTGAAGAACATGAGACTGTGCACAGTAAATGGTTCAAAAACATATATAACATATATTCAGTGATATCGTGATAACTCCTTGGTTAACAATAATCCTTTTACTTAAAGTGTCACTCTAACACAACAATCTGATTCTGTGCATGTGGTCCTTATAGCCACATAGGATATACATAAAGATTAACAGATTAATTATAAAATTCTTTCCACACACAACAGGTATGAATTTTGAAGGTCAAAGGACTGAGGCTCCCTCTGCCTGCTGTGCCACCACTACAGAATTGCTCATAATTGTCCCGACACAGCATCTCTGCCTTCCCTGCCCCAACCCCAAATCTGAAGTTTTTCAGCCTCCGCTTCCCATGCTACTCAGGAGTTTGTCTTTTAAGGAACCTATACACGGGCTGGAAACCGGGATGATATTCTAACAAGCGCACATTGCTGGTCAATAGCGTCTCCATCTGGTGAGCGCATATCAATACTAGTCCTTCTGTTGCAGTGGTGGGGAACACTGTCCCTGATCACTTAAAGTGAACCTAAAGCCTACCCAAAAAAATGAGATTAACTCACCTGGGGCTTCCCTCAGCCCCCTGCAGCCGATCGGTGCCCTCGCAGCTCCGGTCCGATGCTTTTGGACCCGCCGGCGACGACTTCCGGTTTTGCCGTCACCGGCCGACAGGCATGGGAACACGAGTGATTGTTCGCGTTCCCAGCCTGTATATCGCCCCCTATGCTGCTATTGCGGCCAGGAGGTCACAATTGCAGCGTAGGGGGCGATATACAGGCTGGGAACGCGAACAATCACTCGCGTTCCCATGCCTGTCGGCCGGCGACGGCGAAACCGGAAGTGTTCGCCGGCGGGTCCTGGAGCGTCAGAGCGGGGTTGCGAGGGCACCGATCGGCTGCAGGGGGCTGAGGGAAGCCCCAGGTGAGTTAATCTCATTTTTTTGGTAGGCTTTAGGTTCACTTTAAGACGTGGAGTGTGCAGAGTTCTGGTTTTAGCTGGATTACGCTATTTTCCACATTTTTTCTCTTTGAGTTTTAGAATATCACCCACGGAGGAAGATTGAATACTGTTCAAATGCTGATTATGCTGATTTTTAATTCAATCAGCCATCAAATCTGGTGAGAGTACTTGGTGGAACTTTTCATGTGAACTTGAACTGTGGGACTTTATGTGAACTTGAAATATTGTTCTTTCCTCGTCACTGTTATAGATTCTGACATTTTTTGAACTGTCACTATATATATATATGTTGCGTGCCTGCACATAACCATATATCATATTAACTCCCAATGTGCCATGACCCAGAGAGAGCTATACTGTTACTATTTTATTGTGGTCTCTGTGTCTTTTGATTTTTAGCACTGTTGGCAAATTTGTATAGAGGAGTGCCCATAACCACAGTTTGCATTACATCAAATGGAGCAAAACGTATGAATGATCTTCCCAGTTAACAATAAAAGCTGCTTTCAAACTAAGCACATTGCGTTACACGTCCTGAAAAACAAGAATGTGATGCATGCAGTGTGAAAGTAGCCAAAGGCATCATATAATATGTAATCTATCATATCAAGGTGAGAAGCTAAGTATGATTTAAAGTTATTTGTTTATTTCTACATACATGGCAAGGGTGTAAATTAGATTTGCTTTAGAGCAAAATAAAGCTACACTTTAGAACGGGTTCTTGCCTCCGTTTCTTGCATTTTGTGAAGAGAAAATGCACAATGTTGCATGCTAATATAGCAGACTGTTGAAAGGTACTTTCTCTTCTTTTGCTGATTTTATTTAATGTTTTTCTTCTTGTACAGTCCAAAGGGTCATTTCCATTTTTTTTATTTTCCCTTCTGTGTATTGTTTACCCTTATTTTATCCATTATGTTGCTCAAATGTGTCATCTGCTGTGTAACCATACAGAGTAGTAACCTATTATTTCTTCGCTCTCCATATTCAGACATCAACATTATGGACTCAATGGGAGCTTCTGCCATGAACTGGAATTACCTTTAGCTAAACAGGATCTTTCAGCAGGGCTAATTGGATTCAGGGAACTAATAATTACCTAACAGCTGATTAATTAATCTAGCTGTCAGCCATCAATCATTAACCTTCTGAATCGGAATAGCCCAGTGCAACATTCCGATTAAACTCACAGAAATTCAGCTCCTTGAAATATATAAAGACATTAAAAAAAAAACTGTAGTGTCAAAACTTCATATATCATCTCAAAACACTAACCAAGTTAGCAAAGTGCTGAACCTTGTGGTCCCCACAGTTCACTGTAATAATCCTTATTGCAAACGTGTTGAAAATGTGTTCTAAGGGAACCTGAGGTGAGAGACATATGGAGGCGGACATATTTATTTCCTTTTAAAAATGCACTTTGCATGGTTGTCCTGCTGATCCTCAGCCTCTAAGAATTTTAGTCATAGACCCTGAACAAACATGCAGATCAGATGTATCTGACAAAAATATAGTTAGCTGCATGCGTGTTTTAGGTGTGTGATTCAGACACTACTGACCTGAAAGCTTAGCAGGACCACCAGGCAACTGGTATTGTTTAAAAGGAAATGAATATGGCAGCATCCATTTGTCTGTCACCTCAGGTTCATTTTAATACATTAAATACATGTGAAGATATAAAGGGTAATAATTCTGCTCCTGGTTGATGGTTGCTTCCTTAAAGAGAATCTGTATTGTTAAAATCGCACAAAAGTAAACATACCAGTGTGTTAGGGGACATCTCCTATTACCATCTGTCACAATTTCACCGCTCCCCCCCGCATTAAAAGTAGCCAAAAACAGTTTTAAAAAGTTTGTTTATAAACAAACAAAATGGCCACCAAAACAGGAAGTAGGTTGATGTACAGCATGTCCACACATAGAAAATACATCCATACACAAGCAGGCTGTATACAGCCTTACTTCTGAATCTCAAGAGATCAGCTTCTCTCATGCACTGAACATTACAGGCTTCCTGCAGACAGCTCTGCCTATGTCGTTAATTCCTCAGTATGTGACAGACCAGCTCCTTTCACAGCCTCCAGAGGAGGATTTTTATCCAGCTCTCTTCTATCACTGATAAGATAGCAGAGAAGCTGCTGGCTTATGTAAATAAAACACACACTGAAGTGTGCATAGAGGTACAGTTCAACACTGAAGAACTTGGCAGCCTTCCAGACACAGGCCGACAAGTCTGACAGGGGAAAGATACATTGATTTATTACAGAGATAGTTATAGTAGAAAGAGCTGCAGTAAAGGGGCCCATACACTCAGCCGATTTTCTGGCCGACCGATCGATCCCGATCGATCGATCGATAGATCGATTGCAAATCGGTTGGCCAATCGACCGATCGATGGCCGATTTCGATCGATTTCGATGGATTTCCATCGAACTAGCAGGGTGGAAAATTTAGGTCGATCTGATGAGATTGCTTATCAGTTTGCATTGGCCTTAATGGAAATCTGATGGCAAAAAAATGCCATCAGATCGAATTTCAACAGATTTCAAACTGAAATCTATTGGAATTCTATCCTGGTAAAAAATGTTCTAAAAACGCATCAGATAGATCATCAGATGCATTTCTTATCTATCTGCTGCCAATCTGACGAGTGTATGGGCACCTTAAGCCACAACACATTAGAATAGGTTTAGGAACGTGTAGGATGGTAGAAAAAACATTGTAATTTTTGTTACAGAGTCACTTTAAGTCCAAACAAGTTAGTTGTCCAGGGTAGCCTCTTAGGGGCGTACATTTAATAAAGCACCCATTGACAATGGCACAGGAAATTGCTGATAGTAGAATATTGGTAAAATTACAGATCCTCCACTACTTAATTCGTAAAGTAAAATATTGGTAATGTTTACTCACGCAGAACCTTCCTCCTACCAATGCCAACCCCTAAGATCCCCCTGGTGGTGCCTAACCTTAGCCCACCCAGCCTGCCCCCTCCGGTGCCTAACACTACGGACCCCCCGACATACACACACACACACACACACTAATGCCTAATATTATCTGCCAATATCCTAATGTAAAGGGTGTCCGGTAAAAAACAAAATTGGGGGGGGGGGGCTCTTTGTAGACTGCAGCAACAAATTTTATTTGGCTCATCTCATGCATTTTTGATTGTTCTAATAGCAGTGGGTCTTTTTAAATATTGTGGGTCTTTTTAAATGTATACATTTAATAATTAGTAGAAAATCGGTAAACTTACAGATATTCTACTTATTACTTTTTCCATTAGTAGAATATAGGTAAATTTGCCTATATTCTGCTATCACTTCACCCTAATCTAACTCTCACATTACCCTCCCATACCTACGATTAACAATAACTCCACCTAACACCACCCATCCACCTATGTGTAACACTATCCCCTCTCTACTTAACACTAAATTGACACCCCAGCACCGCTTTTACCACAAAATGTTAAAATCAGAATTCCTCTATAGTAAAGCGGAACTCTGGCTATAGCCACAATTCATGCCATGCCCAAATTACCTTTCGGCGTTGTCATAGCCACAATTTCAGCTGTGTCCTAAATGATATGCGTCCAAATTAACTGATTGTCTCAAATCTATTATTGGTGGCAGACCTAGACTGTCAAATTATGAAATGCTTCTTCATTAGTGCTTCTTCATTAATTAATGTAATATATACATATTATAACCTGCATTAGACAGTAATGAAATGGTGTTGTCTACCTTAGATGACATTTTTAGACTCAAACTTCTTCAGAAGTTTTTAGTTTTGCAAAGGCGAGAAGGACCTTCATGAGCGTGACTCAAAAGGGCTGCAGAGTCACCCATGGGCTGTTTATCTTGACACAAATACCAATTAAATACACTGGCAATACTAAACTGTAGATTTTAATGATGAGCCAAGGGAAAGTGCCAAGAGCTGTGCCATATTTAATGTGACAACTTGGAACAGAATTCTGTTTTATCACAGATTAATAGTGCTTCTGGGGCTATATATATGCTACTTATTCATGTGATGTGTGTGTCTAAGGAGAGCAAGTTTTATACTGCCATAGAGCTACCAGTTTTCCTAATGCTTCTAGGAAAAAAAACATTAGTACGATTTAAACTTTAAGTGATTCTACTAAATGTCATGGGCAGCCATTATATCGATAGGGGGTTAAAACAGCAGTAGTGTCCTGGTGGTCTAACACTACACAGAAAAGATGGGTCTCCCTTGAACAAGACCTACTACAAAAATCACTAAGAGACATCTTATGTGCAATGTTACTACACTCCAAACCACCTAAAATTGAATACACATCTATTCAAGCCACCCTACAGGCCTGGGAATACTTTTTGAAACACCCCCCTCCTACTCCACAAACCAGCACCCCCAGGCTCCCGATAACTTCTCTCCTATATCTTATAGAAGACCTGAACACAAAACCATTAACCTCAGCAGGCATAACCCTCGTTAATGACTTTTATAACCATAAGAAAATTAAAAAAAATCACCGACATTCAACAGCTGTATCCATTATCTCCTATTGCACTTTTTACATGTCATAGAATACTAGACTATCTAAATAACAAACAAATAGAGCTTCCTGAATTACCAGACAAGATTCTAACCACACTAAATGCAAAACAACCCCAGAGAGGGGCTATATCACTATGGTATATGGAACTAAACAAACCCCAAACATCTCCTTTTGACAAATATGCCCAGAGCTGGTCATTAGATCTACAAACACAAATTAATACCGCTCAACTAATCTTAACAAATAGGAAACTTCTGGAAACATCCAAATGCACCTCCCATTGGGAATGCTGGTTCAAGACCATCACAAGATGGTATTTAACCCCCAGAAAACTGGCAACATTTCAACCACACCTTACCCCGCAATGCTGGAGATGCTCTTCCTCATTAGGCACTCTATTACATATGATTTGGGAATGCCTGACCATTCAATCATTATGGTTGAAATCAGAAACTTATATACAACAACACTATCTACCAACATTCCGCCTAACCAAATCTCTTGCAACACTACTCATAGACATAGACCTAATTGAAAAATCAGTCAGACTCCCAATCTGCCATATAATTCTAGCGACTAGACATGTAATCGTTAGCCGCTGGAAAAACACAGACCCCATCCCCTTTCAACTAATAATTTCCATTTTTAAAAATAACCTGACCATGGAAAAATATGTTCGA
Source organism: Hyperolius riggenbachi (assembly GCF_040937935.1). NCBI lineage: Eukaryota > Metazoa > Chordata > Amphibia > Anura > Hyperoliidae > Hyperolius > Hyperolius riggenbachi. The sequence goes on along the minus strand of NC_090655.1, from coordinate 99,240,944 downwards.
GCTAGACTACCTTCTTAAAATATCACAGACTAAGAAGAGACCCGGCAGCACTACCTATCATGCCCATACACCAATGTCCAAATATTGTGAGTGGACTATTTATATAGTTTTTGTTTATTGTCTCTGTTCTTTTCCTTTTCATCGTGCGCAGTTCAGCACGAAACATCCAGGTTTAGATTGGCTTAAGCTTTAGAACTAACGTTAACTAGCTTTATTAGCTATTAAAGTACAATTTCAGAACATATAAACCTCCAAGCATACAGCTTCTTACCATTTGCTTAACTATCAGAAGACAGATACTAATCTCCTAACCCTTCGCCCCCTCTTAGAGAGACCAACACCCTCGCCAATTAATAGACAAACCACAACAGAAGCCCTAGGGTAAGATTTCATATCGTACCCAATCACCTACTATATAAATAAAATCTATTATACTTCCTGCAGCCCTCCAGAGGGATCAGCCAGCAGGACTGTCGGGCAACTGGTGGGGTTTGAAAAGAAGTAAATCTGGTACCCTCCATATCCCTCTTAGTTCAGGTGTCCATTAACTAGCATGGAGGAGTGTTAGAATGTCTGAGTTTTTTTTTTTTTTATATATGTATACATACCAATACACAAGTTCTGCCTATTTTTTGTTCCAGTAGTAGGGTCACCGAGAACAGGAAGTGAGTGAAAATATCTCCAACATGGGACATGGAGAATAATAAAGCCATGTTAGTTCTAACCCTTTAGCACAAAAGCAAAAAAGAGATACATTTTGACTTTGAAATATATAAAAATGATACTGTAGATTGCTTAAAGATGGGCACAAATACCTTTTTACATTGCTGTATTGCTTTTTCCACTTTGACTGTTAGAGCATTATGTGAACAAAGAAACAGAAACAAAAATACATGTAATCATTAATTAGTATGTTTTACTTGCAGATGGCAAGGTAGAAGTCACAAAAGAAAGTGTGAAGCTATGCACCATGGGACCAGGAAAGGTATTTGGAGAGCTTGCAATATTGTACAACTGCACCCGCACAGCAACAGTCAAAAGTAAGTCTGCTCATTCTTCATTATCTCCACAGCGAGGTCTCTGCAGTGCATTGTAAATATTTTATATACTTCCAGTACAGGGAGGAATTTGTTTTGTGTTGTATAAACAAGATGCATTGTTTTAATTTTAAACTTTTCCTCTTAATTTGAAAGTGGGTTGTGGCACCTACTGAGTTTGATGGAAAAAAAAGTTTTAAACTACTTTCAGCAAGTTTAGCTATTGTAATACTGCTGTAATGCTGCTAGGTTATGTGTGCGTCATGTCTAGCCGCTGAAGTAAACTCTCTAGCATTATGGACTTAAAGTGTACCGTATATACTCGCATACAAGCCGAATTTTTGACCCCCAAAAAGGGGGCCAAAAGTTGGGGGTTCGGCTTGTATGGGAGTCATGGTGGTCCGCGGGTCCCCCCCTCCGCTGGTCTGCGGGTCCCCCGCTCCCCCCATGGCCGCCGCCGCCGCTATTACCTGGCTGCATCTTCTATTTCAATCTCCGTTCTTGTAAACATTCAGAGCAGCGCGCCCGGCGCTGCTACTGTGACGAGGCAGGAAAGAGCGTCCTGTTACTATGGGAACCGCTCTTTCCTGGCTCGCCGCTCGTCACAGTAGCAGCGCCGGGCGCGCTGCTCTGAATGTTTACAAGAACGGAGATTGAAATAGAAGATGCAGCCAGGTAATAGCGGCGGCGGCCATGGGGAGCGGGGACTGTACTGGCTAAACTGGGGCACGTAACTAGCTTTACTGAGCGCTATACTAGCTAAACTGGGGCGCTATACTAGATACACTGAGCGCTATACTGAGCACTATACTAGCTAAACTGGGGCACTATACTAGCTAAACTGGGGCACTATACTAGCTATACTGAGCACTATACTAGCTAAACTGGGGCACTATACTAGCTATACTGAGCACTATACTAGCTAAACTGGGGCACTATACTAGCTATACTGAGCACTATACTAGCTATACTGAGCACTATACTAGCTATACTGGGGCACTATACTAGCTATACTGAGCACTATACTAGCTATACTGGGGCACTTTACTAGCTATACTGAGCACTATACTAGCTATACTGAGCACTATACTAGCTAAACTGGGGCACTATACTAGCTATACTGAGCACTATACTAGCTATACTGAGCACTATACTAGCTATACTGAGCACTATACTAGCTATACTGAGCACTATACTAGCTATACTGAGCACTATACTAGCTATACTGAGCACTATACTAGCTATACTGGGGCACTATACTAGCTATACTGAGCACTATACTAGCTATACTGGGGCACTTTACTAGCTATACTGAGCACTATACTAGCTATACTGAGCACTATACTAGCTAAACTGGGGCACTATACTAGCTATACTGAGCACTATACTAGCTATACTGAGCACTATACTAGCTATACTGAGCACTATACTGAGCACTATACTAGCTAAACTGGGGCACTTTACTAGCTATACTGAGCACTATACTAGCTGTACTGGGCCGTATACTAGCTAAACTGGGGCACTTTACTAGCTATACTGAGCACTATACTAGCTATACTGAGCACTATACTAGCTATACTGGGCACTATACTAGCTATACTGGGGCACTACCTACCCATACTGGACACTTTACTAGCTATACTAAGACACACTCGGGGAATAAGGCGGCCAGCATTTCCTACCCCCGGCTTATATGGGGGTCAATCATTTTCCCCTGGTTTTTCAGGGAAAAGTTGGGGGGTCGGCTTATATGCGGGTCGGCTTATATGCGAGTATATACGGTAATTTAGAAAAAAGTATGGAATCTAGAAATTCAGAATAAATCTTTCTTGAACAGCAGCTATTACTGGCCTCTTTTATGGGGACTGTCAGCAACAGACTACCCTGCAGTTGGCTATTTGATGCCTAGCTAAAGTTTTTGTGTCTACATCTGTCTAGTATGGATCTGTGTTCATGAATGTACTGGCAGTTTTCTCTTCCATCAGCTGCATATTCTGAACCTCTCACCTTGCTCGCTCATGGTTTTCATTATATGCAGACGTGAAAAAGAAAACATGAATGCCCTTAGCAGACCTCTTAACTTGTTTTCATTCATATTCTGCTTAACGTTGCCCTTATCCAAGCTGTTTATATTTCCATTTGGTCCAAGTGTGTGGCCTGGATTTATAGCTATAGGCTTCTTGGAGACATTGCTGTATATACGGTTGGTGCTAGTCTGTCTATTGTTTTAACATACATATTTTATAAGCCCCTTGACAGACATCAGTATTTGGAGAATGCGAGTGATTCTTTAATTGCTGGAGCTATGACATGAGTAAACTCAGCGGGGCTGCAGTTTTAGTTTCTAACTAGAAATAGAGACATACAGACATGCATTAGAGTGTCAGTAGTCAGAAGCTTCTGTATGACTTCCATATGGTAGCCTCTCTCTGTCATTTTACACTGCATGTTTGAGTCTGATAAGTGACTTGAGACAAACCTACTAACTTATTACTTCTTCATATATAAGCCACAGTTTTCAGATTGTCATGGAAATTTTCATAAATATAGTTTTAGGATAGTTTCACACATTGGGCTTGATTCACGAAGATAAATGGCATGCCTTATTGGAGATAACATGCCTTCTCAAAGTTAACACGCCTTATCAGAGCAGCATAGTGAACTTATGCTTGGTAATTGGCAATTATGAGAGCTCCGCTCGTCCTGCCTTTAGCCCCTGCAGGTTCGTAGCACTCGCTATGATACTCTGATAAGGCGTGTTAACTTTAATAAGGCATGCTATTTGCACAATGGGCTTGATTCACTAAGACAGTGTGTCTTTCATTGAAGAGCCTACAGCAGTGCATTGCACCGCACCATTGCATGCCGATTTGTCCCTGTGGCAGATAGTGCTGACAATGAAATCTGCATGCCCCCTCCCCTCAGATGGTGTATGCAAGGGACATCAGATGTCACTTGCATCTGCCACCTAAGTCACATGCACACTTCCAGAGAGGAAGTGTGTCACGCGACTTTGCCGATATACATGTTGCACCACTTCTGCAACAATCTGTAAAGATTGATGCAGTGCTATTGAATACAGTGCAATTATGTGCCAAGCGGTGCCATTCATATTTGGCAATGCACTACTGCCTCTGTTTCAAATCAAAGCACTTCTGTTGCACCCCGGGTTCTGTGTCCTGTGACTGTCTTATTGACATTGATGGCCACTGCGACGGGGGAATGGTGGGGGAGAGTATTGTGTTGTGAAGTGATGTCCTAGTGTGAAAGTAGCATTGAAGTGAACCTGAGGTAGAGTGATGTGCAGGCTGCCATATTTATTTCCTGGCTGTCCTGCTGATATATTTGTCTGCAGTAGAGTCTGAATCACACCAGATACAAGCATGCAGCTAATCTTGTCCTTTCTGATAATATTGTCAGAAACCCTGATCCGCTGCATGCTTGTTCAGAGTATATGGCTAAAAGTATTAGTGGCAGAGGATCAGCAGGATATCCAGGCAACTGGTATTGCTTAAAAGGAAATAAATATGGCAGCCTCCATATCACTCTCACCTCGGGTTCACTTCAAAGATAATTGAACTTGTCCATAGTAGCCTGCCACTTATAAAGCTGCCTTTAAAAATAAACACACAATCTGATAGGTTGTATGGTTCAAGAGGAACTTTCTTCATTTAAATGCATTACAATTGTTTCCCAACTAGGCTACTATAATATGTTAGTGCCATGCGGTAGCCTGTAACAAGCGCTCACATGCCACTTTTCAACAGCATTCTGATACTTATTGGTTGTGGTGCATTATTGCACACCATTACTCTTGCCACAATATATTTCATATATGTACAGTGGAACCACTGCTTTACTGATTAACCTAGAAGAACAGATGGTTCTGTTCACTGGAACGAGACTTAGTGGGCCCCTAGGCAGAGATTAGTGTCTCTTGACTCAATCTCTACAACCTTATTGTGTTTGTGTTAGAGCTCTTTTAGGATTTAGAATATAATTACATTACAGATGAACTTAAAATTTGGATTTGCACCACAGAAGGGGTCACAATATTAAATCACGAATACTAAGACCACTCCTGTTAAAATGATTCCTTGAAATGATCTATTGTTTTTCTTTTATTTCACTTGTGCAGACAGAAGCAGTTTTACAGCCATTGCTATGATGTACTGTTTACCAGCTATTTGTGATATCTCCAGACGTGTGTATTTAAATGCTGCATTATTCCCCACCATAAAGCCTGTGCAGATATTCGTAGCTTTACATAAGACTGAAGGTGAAAGGGGGAGGTGAGGAGGTTGGTACTGTGCTTGTGCTTAAAATATTGAGGATCAACATCAGAACTACCGCAGATTCGCCGGAAAAACTTAAAATTGTAATAGCAAGATTGAAACAACTGTGATATCATCAGAAATAAAGAAATATTTCCATGTAACCAGCAAAGTGCAGAGAAGAGGGGGGGGGGGGGGGGGGTGTTAGTTCTGATGCTTCATCATCTATTTAGGGCCTCTTTCACATGGTAATAGGGGGAATTCACAGTCTGTCGTTCCCATGGGTATTGACACACATCTGAATGCTGCACCTTTTGGCTGCTGGGTTGCTTCACTATGTTTCAAGCCCTTCAGCTGAAAGGTGCTTGTTACTAGAGATGTTGCAAACATAGAATTTTCTATTCATGAATCGTGAACAGCGAACGCGAACTTCCGCAAATGTTCGTGAACATGCGAACCCGGCGAACTGCCACAGATTTCAAGGGCAGGCCAATTTTAAAACCTACAAAAACTGTTTCTGGCCACAAAAGTGATCACATTTTTTTTTCAAGGGGTCTAACACCTGGACTGTGGCATGTCGAAGGGGGATCCATGCCAAGTCCCACCCAAAAATATGGAGTTGATGCAAAGTCTGGTTTTAATCCCCAAAGGGCAGAAATCGCATTACATTCCTACAAATAATGCACTGGAGTGGTACTGTATGTGCAACTTAATGTAGCAACAGCAGTAGAGTGCACACAGCTCTGGGTGTCAGTGTGCTGTAGAGTGTCACAAACCGAGAAATGCAATAGTGCTATTGTCAGAATTCTATCGGTTTATTTATGCAGGAAAAGCTGCCATATGTGTGTTTTAAGTTGTAGTGTTCTATGCGAAATTTCATTGTAAACTGTAAAGTTAGAGTACTTCTTTAAAATATTGCTCTGAGACATCTCAGCATATTCCAGGCTGTGAAGCTTATATTAGTTACAGAAGCTAAAACATTTTGTTTATGTTAAAAGCAACTTTCAAATGTCAAGGTTGTAGATAAGCATTCTCTGTGAAGACTGGAAAGAAGTTTAAAGTCACATTGCTGCAGCAGTCCTATATATACACATTTGCTCAATTATTACATATAAATATTAATAATCAATACAGTCCTTCTAAAGAAAGAAATAATTATTGTTAAACCCTATATAATGTAATACTTTGAAATACATTTAAATGCTGGATTCTGCAGTGAAAGTTTCAAAACACATTAGCTGTGGTCCACAAAGTTGTTTTGACTATGATTGTCCTTTGGAATGTCAGTACACTTTTGCAAGGTTTTTTCTATTGTCCCGTATTTATTAATTATGCCACCTGGCGGTTTCATAGTCTTATAAAATTAATATTATTAATACAGCTTGTTATTTACATGATTTAGATAGAACATTATTAAGTTTAATATACAATTATATATTCTATGATTAATTGTTTTAAGAAGAAGAATATAATAAGCTTTATATTTAAATAAGTATATTAGAAGCCCTGTATGTTTGAATAAGCCTTAAATTGCTGAAGACTCTTTGCAGTGTTACAGTGTCAACCTGACCAATCTTATGTCTGGGAAAGGACAGACACATTCCAAACTAATTAGCAGAAGGACACATCAGAAATGCATAATCAATGACATTGCTTAAAGGGAAGGTCCAAGCAAAAAAAAAAAAGAGATTCACTTACCTGGGGCTTCTACCAGCCCCATGCAGCCATCCTGTGCCCTCGTAGTCACTCACTGCTGCTCCAGTCCCCCGCTGGCAGCTTTCTGACCTCGGAGGTCAGGGCCAAATTGCGAACATTTTTACACATTCCCGCTAGTGCAGGATCATTAACACATAAATTTTTACGCGTTAGTGGTGAAAGGCGTAAATTTTTGTTCCTGCACTAGCTGGAATGCGTAAAAATGTACGCAATGTGGCCCTGACCTCCGAGGTCAGAAAGCTGCCAGCGGGGAACTGGAGCAGCAGTGAGTGACTACGAGGGCACAGGATGGCTACATGGGGCTGGTAGAAGCCCCAGGTAAGTGAATCTCATTTTTTTTTTTTTGCTTGAACCTTCCCTTTAATGTTTAAAAGTCCCAATGTCCAGGGCAAATAAGTCAATCAGCAGACAAGATGGCTGGTGACGTCCATTTTTAATTGGGTCAAATATGACCCGACATCAAATCGTTGGAATATATAAACATTGCAAATGACGTTAATGCTCGCAAGATAACATAATTAAGGAGTTTATAAACCTGTTATGGTTATTTTAAATGTTAGCTATTTACAGTATTCAAAACAAAGATAGCATTTGACGCATGGATGTTTCAGCCAATCAGAACCTGGGATTTAGAGAGATGCCAGATTTGGCAGCCATATTGAATCCAATCATTATAAAAGTAGTAGCTGAAAGCTCATAGTTTACACTAGCCTACCAATCTCCTGAGAAGACACACGAGGCAGAAGCTACCTTCCCACACGTGGTTCTATATGCTGAAGAGATGACAGAGAAGGGGTAATATGCTTAATATTCTGATGATTTACTTTATTCATTTTTTAGCATTAAGTTCTGTTAAGATGTTAGCAAGAAGTTTTTTTTAGAAGCTATTTTTTATGCTATTTCTTTAACCTCCCTGGCAGTACAATAAATCCGCCAGGGGGCAGTGAAGCACTTTTTTTTTTTTAAAAGCATGTAGTTAGCCTAGCGCTAGCTGCATGCTCCCCCCCCCCCCCTCCCTTCGCTATCCCTCCCACCCCTCCAATCACCGCCGGCGCTTTTACCCTGCAGGGAATCACGTTCTGAACGGAATTCCCTGTATGGGATTCCCCGTCGCCATGGCGACGATCGCGATGATGTCACCGACGTCGTGACGTCAGCCGGTGTTCTGATCCACCCCTCAGCGCTGCCTGGCACTGATTGGCCAGGCAGCAAAAGGGGTCGGGGGGGGCAGCGCGGCGAATTGGCGGGTAGCAGCGGTGATCGTTATGCACGCAGCTAGCAAAGTGCTAGCTGCGTGTAGCAAAAAACAAATTATGTAAATCGGCCCAGCAGGGCCTGAGCGGCACCCTCCGGCGGCTTACCCCGTGTCACACACGGGGTTACCGCCAAGGAGGTTAAGAAGATTACTACAAGTTTTACACAGCTACTAGGTACACAGCTATTGATACAGTTGAGACTACTTTTGATCTTATTCTACATAACACAACTGTTATATTCTTTTTTGAATGTACTTAGAAGATTGATGATCGCTTGGCTCTAAAGCCTTGATGAGATGGAATACTGTTAGAAGGAAACACTACTTGGAATTGTTCATATTTTGTATACATGCTGTATGATAAGCAAATACAATTGTTTTATATAAAATCATATACTGAGTGCTCTGATTCATTTCAAGGTATACCGTCAATCTATAATTACTGTTATAGAGGGTTCAGGCCCCGTTATGCCGGATTTATATGATAGCAACGTTTTAAAGGCTGGTCCTTTACTGAGTTAGCAATCATGAAAAAGGCAAGAACTGCTCAGGTTTTTGACACTACAGAATACAGTGAAATAATAATGCACTGGCGTTGTTCTGTTCCTGCAACTTAATGAGGCAATAACAATAGCAGCAGTGTGCACACAGCTCTGGGTGTGGGTTGTAGAGTGTCACACACAAAAAAAAATAAAACACAGGAGACCGATGTGCTAGCCCTCAAAAGGGCTGTTTTGGTGTGCTTCCACAGCAAGTGAGGAACAAGAACACAGGCCTAGCTAATGCTTTTCCTACCTATCTGCAGCAAGTCTGACCCTGCTCTCACTAAGTCAGCAGCCATCAGAGAATGAATCCAGTATGGCCACATCAACTGTTTTTTAATAGGGTGGTGTGGGATCCAAGAGAGGGTTCTAGATGATTGGCTGCCATGTGTCTGCTGACTGTGAGGAAAGGGGCCAAAGTTTGTCTTCATGATGCTGTATAGGGGGAACACGCCATATCTTCACAGGGAACTGTCCACCGGGGAACTGTTTGGACCATCTTTACTTGTTAGTGACAGCTGGGATGCTAAAATGCCCTGATACTCCAGGGAGGCTGTAAACATGCTATATTCTCTGCTGAGACAGTCCCAGTTAGCTGCCATGTCCGAGAACCCTCTAGCATGTGTATGAGGCTTAAAGGAGAACGGTAGTGAGTGGTATATGGAGGCTGCCATCTTTTTTTCCATTTAAGCAATACCAGTTACCTGGCTATCCTGATGATCCTCTGCCTCTAATACTTTCAGCCATAGGCCCTGAACAAGCATGCAGCAGATGAGGTGTTTCTGACAATTTTGAGAGATCTGACAAGATTAGCTGCATGCTTGTTTCTGGTGTGATTCAAAGACTAACTAATTCAAATAAATAGATCAGCAGGGCTGCCAGGCAACTGGTATTGCTTAAAAAAAATACATATGGCAGCCTCCATATACCTCTCACTACAGTTCTCTTTTAACAGGCCTGCTTAGTAGAAAGTGGGGTGAGGCTGATTGACAAGATGAATGGTTATTGAATAAGACAGTTCTTGCATTCACAGGAAGTGATCTGCAGATCAGTGTTGATGTCACAGGATGCCATTTTCGTAAGGAGGGTAGAAAGACAGGCAATTGTTCAGTTCAGCAAAACAAAACAGAAAAATATATTTGGTGACTAAGCTTTACCATGAAAATGTCTCCCAACCTGTGTCAGTATTATTTATAGACACAATCATCTTTTAATTTTGATTTACCTTTCATCCCAGCTTGTTTTCATTCATCAACAAGCACAAATGACTATTTTGATGATCTTCCAAATCACTATCTGTCAATTTCACACTTTCTGTATCTTCTTGATTTTCTCCTTTGATGCGCAATTTAATTCTACGCCTTCTGGCCATGCTGTTGCTTGTCTAGCAAAGAATCTGCAGTTTACCTGACAGATGATTTTGTAAACAATCACAGCTGTTGGATTTTCAGTGTTTTAAAGTTATTGGATGTCCATTCCTTTTTTATGCTGGGCTAGTGGGAAATATTAGATCTCCCTTCCTCCCTCAAGTATTTGTTATTGGAACAGAGACTTTGAATGACACCTCAAAAATTACCTACAGCCAAGCGAGTTGACTGAGGGAAATCTCAGCTTCGGCTTAAATGCTTTAGCACAATACCTGAAGAATTAAAATGGCCAGTCTGTCACCTGTTATCTGCATGTACTGAATATGCTCTATCCCTTGTACTGTGCACCACAAGAAGTGAGCAGCTTTGTTATAAAATCAAACAAAGTTTTTTTTTTGTTTTTTTTATATTAAATGCTTATCCAAACATTTTTTTTAAATCAGGTTGGTATATCAATATGATATGAAAAAATACACAATATAAAACATACAGTATGGCTTGGTGCATTTAAGGTGAATTTTCTACCAGAGCATTGCATTGAATCGTGTTATAACCTATACATACTGCATTCAAAAACATTTGCAGTAGGATGCATTGTAATGCACACAAAAAAAGCAACTGAGCACCTTCACTGACTAGCCTTGTGCATGTTAACGTGTGCTGTGCTAGCAATACACTGTGTTGTAACAATGAAATCTGGTGCATTGCAGCACCACTAGGTGTTGAAACATTCATAGACTTTAAATTCAGATGGTGTTAGGGCACGCAAAACATAGTCCAATATAACACAGCATATAAGTGTGAAAATACCTTTAGAATGTTAAGTGGAATATTTTGTGTCAAATTTGGTTGGATATTCTATTTTTAATGCATATTGTTTGGAGTAAATCATGGTTTGCAGTGCACATAGCTGTATGCATTGCACACAAACCATTTTTGTAGTGGAATTTATTAGGCCCCGTTCACACTGCACGCGTTTCCAGCCGCGTTTTGGAAACGCGTGCAGGTGGCCGACATGCACGACATCAGACAGTGTATAGAGTGCACTGTCTGATGTTCACACTGCATGCGTTCCGGACCTGTGCGGCCCGGGAACGCATGCTGCACGCATTTTTTGCCAAAACGCGTAGCTGTCCCATTCACTTTTCAGTGATGGGATCAGCCACGCAACGCATACAAACGCGGATGGCGTGCGTTCGTACGCGTTGCGTTCCGCGTGCGTGCTGTTCCGCATTTGTAATGTGAACGAGGCCTTACTGAATTCCTGAGTTTGCAAAATTGACTTTTGTGTGAATGTCACATGCAGCTTATATAAAACCTGTGATAAATCGTGCAGCACATTCTTATCACCGGAAATCAGCAAAGAGCTACATCAGTGGCACCCTTTGGGGGTAGTTTCACTCGCAGCTAAATTGTGATAGTTTTGGGAATTGTGGTCAAAATCACAGACTAATGCAATTTTGGAAGTTGCAGGAGCTGTGCGATCTGTTGCAAAGTGCTACCTGCTGGTCCCAAGCCTTAGTCTGTGAAATGTCTAAACTCCTCCTCTATCATTACCCACATGAAGTAGTTATGGAGGAGCTCAGAGAGGAGACCAGAACATTTCTATTGTGCTTTTCTCCTGGTGGACTCAAAGGGCCTGGGCTGCAGTCATTAGGACGTACTCTATAGGCAGTAGCAGACAGTTTTTCACTTTGAGCACAGATCTAGCCCCGCCTATCTCTTCTGTGCTGCTGCTGAAAGAATACAGTTTTGTAACCAACTGGCACTGCAGCTAAAGCTCTGCAATTTCTTTGTAGTTACTCCTGTTATTTATGTAAAAACAAAAAAAAAACTCACACTTGCCAAACCCTCATCTATGTATGTATTGCCAATGGTCAAGGTGGTATAAATAATGCCAGCTTCCATGCAGATTTCATTCAAATTGTATGCAACTTGGACAGACCAACCAAAAGTAAAAGAAGATGAATCTAATTGGCTAGTCCAAGCTGTGCATAATTTGAGTTATTTCAGACAAAACCATGGAAGTGCATCAGCTCTGCTTAGTGAATACATTTTCTAATGAACTTCCCCATAAATGTGGTTCTGCAATTGTCTGTGCTGCTGGGGGGGGACAGGGATGATCATCCTTACTTTCCTACGGGGGATGCTCCTCTCATCTACCCCTGTTGGGAGAGAACATCTCTGTTCTTGCATCCATGGACCTCATCTCCTGACCTGCATCATGGCACGCATATATGACACTGCCAGGAAGCTGAGAATTTGGCAGCTGCAGTCTCTCTCTGCAAAACTTGGTGGCTTGCATAGAAACTGGGAGATGGGAGCAGAGGAGCACCCCCCCCCCCCCCAGGTAAGTAAATACCCTCACCACAACTGCTACCCCTCCCCATGGCACAATCAGTTGCAAAGGTTCAATTTTTATGTGTTCTTGGTACTCAGTTAACTTAAAGCATTCAGATGGGTGAATTCAAATGGGTGAATTTTTTTAGATGTTATGTACATTTGTCCAAATAACAAGATCGCCAGTTTTGTAGTGAAATCAATTTTTTTTTGTGCTCAGCTAGAATGAGGTTCACTTCAACATTATTATGATTCTTGTGAATGGTGTCAACAGGACAAGAAGTGGTACCACACACAAATCCCTCCCAGCAGACTCTAGTGTATGAAAAATGTGCTGACTGTTTATATTTCTGTGATGAGTTACTGGAAATGTTTTGTGTGTGTATTTCTAGATAACTAACCAAATTGATTGAATGTATATAGGGCTTCCTAGATAACCAACCAAATTGCTTCTTATCAACTTCTCACAGCAATGTAGGGTGGCTCTGTCTAAATTGACTTTTTCCACCATATGATTAGTGATGAGCTCACAAGTCCTAACGAGTAGCTAGCTACTCGAATTTGTGATTCTGATGAGGCGTAATTGGTTCAGGTGTGCGGCTGGGACAGAGGGGGTTAATTACCCAGCAGCCTGCCGCTTCTATGCATATCGCACAGCCTCGCACGCGTCCAATGGGAAGTGTGCCATGACTCAGTACTGCTCACTTCCTTTGGCCAGAAGGAGGAAGTGCGCGGTACTGAGTCGTGGAACGCATCCCATTGGACGCGTGCGAGGCTGTGTGATACGCATAGAAGCAGTGGGTAGCTGGGTAATTAACCCCCTCTGTCCTGGACGCACACCTGAACTAATTACTCCTCATTAGAATTACAAATTTGAGTAGCTAGCTACTCTTTATGACTCGTGAGCTCATCACTACTCGTGATGTGGCTAGCTCCCATTCTCATAGTAATGCACATCATAGCTTCCAGTCATACACAAATGAAAGGGAATTGGTTTCCATAAAGCTATTCCTGCCCCCTTTAGCCACTACATGGGACTTTGTGTAATCTGAGTAACAATTCCCTAAGAACAAGTTACAGTATATTTGACTCCAGTATATTTAAAGTGTAATTATAATTGATGCGCCATCCTGCATGACATAGAAACCAGAAAACTCTTCCATCTCTGACCAACACTGCCGATGGATTTTTTTGTGTGGAATCTTTCAATTCCATTCTGTTACCCCTACTTGAGCATGATCCCAGTGGGTCAAGGGTATACAGGTTGGTATTGGCATAAAAAGGGCTGCACACTCTTAACTCCAGTTTCCTCGGGAACACCATCCTGCTTAGGTTAAGTAAAGAGCTTAAAAGATCTTAATGCCATCATTTTATATTTTCACTGAGTGAAATATATCTGTGAATCAGGTGTAAACATTGCACAGGATAAAGTCTAACCTCTAATAAATCTTGAAACCTTTCTTTCTTTGATTTATAAAGCAGTACCTTAGGTGTAGCAAGAGATACGCAGCTTTTCAAAGGCCATATCTCATAAAATAAACTGAGGCATCAAGTCCATAGGGTTTTATCCTTTAAAGTAAATCCCCAGCACCAGGAAGCCAGAAACAACACTTAAATCTCTCCATAGGAAAACCATAAACCAGTATATAAAGCAGTAATTTTCAGGCTCAGTGGAGATCAGATCATACAGTGTTACAAGGTTAATCAGAAGTTAAATGTATTGGCTCAACAATAAAATATAAGTTGCTCCAAATCACTGTCTGGTGACCTGGAATGGAAAGGACTGCAAGACTTGAATGTATTGTAGTTTAAGCTTCAAGTCAGCATGTTGATGCAGAATGGTGTAGTCCAGGTGGAACAGGAAATAACATTTTTAAAATGTGAACAGTCTGCAGAATTTGTTTACGATAGTATTATATGGTCATTGTTGCCCAGCTTTGCTTATTTTTGTTATGAAATAAGGTCAGTTAATGATTTATAAGTGGCTGGCTTAGGTCAGCAGAAGACCAAATCATGAATGCATTTATACATTTTGACATAGTTTAAATCTATGAAATCAAATTTCATATGTGGGGTTGCAAGTTATGATTTTATTGTGTGATTACTATGGAAGTCAGATAGCCTATAGCGTAGTCATGTGATTCTTTATTTCCACTAACTAATCTATAGTGTCCTATAGTGGAATGTATGGCACATGCTTGGTTTTACATTCCACTGTTGTTGCAGTCGTCAACAACAAAGCAAACCAAAGGTGACCACACACATAACAATTTTTTTGTTTTTGATTCAACAAAACCGATCCAATTTTTGTTGTTGATTGAATACTCAGAGGAAGTTGATTTAGGTACCTCACATGTGGTTGCAATTGATGCAATTTCGAAGAACACAACATTTTTTTTTTGGCTATGACAAAATAGTGGGTTGTATTGAAAAACATTGCACTCAGCAATCAACTTTTTATCTGTTTGTGTGAAGAAACGCGGAAAAGCCGCCGCATGGACGCAGGATGAGGCGGCTGTTTCCGCGTCTGGCATAGCAGAACGCGGAGAAACCGGCGCGTCTGGCGCAGCGGTTTGTACGCATAGGCCTGCTTCTTTCAGTGGGGCGAGATGCGGAGGAAACGCCGCACGCTCAGACAGCGTGGCGGCGGATTCCGCATCCCATACAGCAACAACATTACAACACATGACTGGTGTGGCTGGGACTGATAGTCCACACTGGTTTAGGAGGACGCATGCGCCCGCAGAGAGGCAGGCCTTTATGGCAGTCAGAGGAGGGTCAGCTGACCAGGCCGGTCAGCTGACAATTGCAGCAACTTTCATTGGTCCAGCACTTAAAGGGGAACTGAAGAGAGAGGTATATGGAGGCTGTCATGTTTATTTCCTTTTAATCAATACCAGTTGCCTGGCAGCCCTGCTGGTCTATTTCTCAGCAGTAGTATCTGATTAAAACCAGAAACAAGCATGCAGCTAGTCTTGTCAGATCAGACTTATAAGTCTGAACCACTGAAACACCTGATCTGCTGCATGCTTGTTCAGGGGCTATTGCTAATAGTATTAGAGGCAGAGGATCAGCAGGGCTGACAGGCAACTGGTATTGTCTAAAAGGAAATGAACATGACAGCCTCCATATACCTCTCTCTTCAGTTCCCCTTTAAGGGAGGTGCTGGAGAGCACTGGTGTATATATACTGGGTGCTGGTCATTCCTCTGGTGTCTGGCGTTGCGATCACTACGTGGTAGCACTCAGGCCTTGTCTGTATCTGTGTTCTAGCATAGTTTCCAAAGGTGTTGACGATCACGGACCTCACACCTTAGCATTAGGAATATTGAACTGTATTATTTGTTATGACCTTCTGCCTGAGACCATTGTTCTGCAGAAACTGATACTAGCAACAACTGAGACATGGAAAGACTGGACGGAGACCTTAGGGCCCTTTCAACAGGACGCCCCGGAGGGGAAGCCTGAAGGGGTTATGTTTGTACCACTGCCATTCCGCCTTCAGATTTTACAAATGTTCCATTCACACAAAAATGCTGGAGACCCCGGGGCTTCCAGAACACAGGATCTGGTTGCCAGGTGCGCTTGGTGGCCTTCTCTGGCAACAGATTGCAAGGAGTATGTTAGGGAGTGTGCAGTGTGTGCAAAAAGTAAGCCCTCCCGGCTGGCACCTGTGGGAACGTTGCAGCCCTTACCCACCCCGAGTGAGCCATGGACCCACCTGTCCATGGATTTTGTGGGTGAGCTTCCCAGGTCTGAGAGCATGTCGGTCATTTGGGTGGTAGTCGACCGTTTTAGTAAAATGGCCCATTTTGTGCCCTTAAAAGGACTCCCCTCGGCCCAGGAGTTGGCCGATTTATTCATCATCCATGTTTTCCATTTGCATGGCATTCCGGAAAACATTGTGTCAGATCGGGGAGTCCAATTTGTTTTGAAATTCTGGAGGGCATTTTGTCACCAAATGGGCATGGAACTGTCATTTTCGTCGGGCTACCACTCACAGACCAATGGTCAGACTGAGAGGGTCAACCAATCGTTAGAACAATTTTTGAGGTGTTACGTTGCAGAGGCGCAAAACGATTGGGTCAGGTTTTTGCCCTTCGCAGAATTTGCGCACAATAATCTGAAAAGTTCTTTCACGAAATTCTTTCCATTTCAGATAGTTACTGGGAAGCTGCCCAAATTTTCCCCATTGCCAAACGCTTCCACTCCGTTTCCAGCTCTGGAGGCCTGGCAAAAGTCATTTAAGGACGTATGGGGGATCGTGGAGAATAATTTGGGAAAGGCGTTTCAAAGTCAGAAAGGTCAAGCTGACAAAAAACATTCCTTAGAGTGGAAATTTCAACCAGGAGTCTGGGTATCCACATGTCACTTAACCTTAAAACAGCCTTCAGCCAAGTTGGGGCCCAGGTTTGTGGGTCCATTTCCAGTAACTAGAAAGATCAACAATGTTACTTATGCCATTGATCTTCCTGCCAGTATGCGTGGCGTAAGATCCTTTCACGTGTCTCTGCTTAAGCCAGCAGTCCATGTGGGTCCCACTCCTCCTCCTCCTGTGATGATAGATGACCAACCTGAGTACGAGGTAGAGAAGATTTTAGACTTACGCATAGTTCAGAACTCAGTACAATATCTGGTTTATTGGAAAGGGTATGGTATTGAGGAGAGATCATGGGTACCTGAAGGTCGCATGCATGCTGACAAACTGAAAAGTGAATTCCATGCTTTACATCCTGAGAAGCCTGGAAGGAGCTGTCCGGAGTCCACTCCTCAGGGGGGGGTACTGTGAAGAAACGCGGAAAAGCTGCCGCATGGACGCAGAATGAGGCGGCTGTTTCCGCGTCTGGCATAGCAGAACGCGGAGAAACCGCCGCGTCTGATGCGTTCCTATACTGCCCTGGCATTTTAGGGGCCCTAAACCGTGAGGAGTAGTCTGGAAATCAAATTCCGCAAAATGACCTGTGAAATCCTAAAGGTACTCATTGGACTTTGGGCCCTTTAGCGCAGTTAGGGTGCAAAACAGTGCCACACATGTGGTATTGCCATACTCGGGAGAAGTAGTACAATGTGTTTTGGGGTGTATTTTTACACATACCCATGCTGGGTGGGAGAAATACCTCTGTAAATGACAATCTTTTGATTTTTTTTACACACAATTGTCCATTTACAGAGTTATTTCTCCCACCCAGCATGGGTATGTGTAAAAATACACCCCAAAACACATTGTACTACTTCTCCCGAGTACGGCGATACCACATGTGTGGCACTTTTTTGCACCCTAACTGCGCTAAAGGGCCCAAAGTCCAATGAGTACCTTTAGGATTTCACAGGTCATTTTGCGGAATTTGATTTCCAGACTACTCCTCACGGTTTAGGGCCCCTAAAATGCCAGGGCAGTATAGGAACCCCACAAATGACCCCATTTTAGAAAGAAGACACCTCAAGGTATTCCGTTAGGAGTATGGTGAGTTCATAGAAGATTTTATTTTTTGTCACAAGTTAGTGGAAAATGACACTTTGTGAAAAAAACAATAAAAATCAATTTTCCGCTAACTTTTGACAAAAAATAAAATCTTCTATGAACTCACCATACTCCTAACGGAATACCTTGGGGTGTCTTCTTTCTAAAATGGGGTCATTTGTGGGGTTCCTATACTGCCCTGGATTTTAAGGGCCCTAAACCGTGAGGAGTAGTCTGGAAATCAAATTCCGCAAAATGACTTGTGAAATCCTAAAGGTACTCATTGGACTTTGGGCCCTTTAGCGCAGTTAGGGTGCAAAAAAGTGCCACACATGTGGTATCGCCGTACTCGGGAGAAGTAGTACAATGTGTTTTGGGGTGTATTTTTACACATACCCATGCTGGGTGGGAGAAATAACTCTGTAAATGGACAATTGTGTGTAAAAAAAATGAAAAAATTGTCATTTACAGAGATATTTCTCCCACCCAGCATGGGTATGTGTAAAAATACACCCCAAAACACATTCTACTACTTCTCTTGAGTACGGCAATACCACATGTGTGGCACTTTTTTGCAGCCTAACTGCGCTAAGGGGCCCAAAGTCCAATGAGCACCTTTAGGCTTTACAGGGGTGCTTACAAATTAGCACCCCCCAAAATGCGAGGACAGTAAACACACCCCACAAATGACCCCATTTTGGAAAGTAGACACTTCAAGGTATTCAGAGAGGGGCATGGTGAGTCCGTGGCAGATTTCATTTTTTTTTGTCGCAAGTTAGAAGAAATGGATTCTTTTTTTTTTTCTTTTTTTTGTCACAAAGTGTCATTTTCCGCTAACTTTTGACAAAAAAAAAATCTTCTATGAACTCACCATACTCCTAACGGAATACCTTGGGGTGTCTTCTTTCTAAAATGGGGTCATTTGTGGGGTTCCTATACTGCCCTGGCATTTTAGGGGCCCTAAACCGTGAGGAGTAGTCTGGAAATCAAATTCCGCAAAATGACTTGTGAAATCCTAAAGGTACTCATTGGACTTTGGGCCCTTTAGCGCAGTTAGGGTGCAAAAAAGTGCCACACATGTGGTATCGCCGTACTCGGGAGAAGTAGTACAATGTGTTTTGGGGTGTATTTTTACACATACCCATGCTGGGTGGGAGAAATAACTCTGTAAATGGACAATTGTGTGTAAAAAAAATGAAAAAATTGTCATTTACAGAGATATTTCTCCCACCCAGCATGGGTATGTGTAAAAATACACCCCAAAACACATTCTACTACTTCTCTTGAGTACGGCAATACCACATGTGTGGCACTTTTTTGCAGCCTAACTGCGCTAAGGGGCCCAAAGTCCAATGAGCACCTTTAGGCTTTACAGGGGTGCTTACAAATTAGCACCCCCCAAAATGCGAGGACAGTAAACACACCCCACAAATGACCCCATTTTGGAAAGTAGACACTTCAAGGTATTCAGAGAGGGGCATGGTGAGTCCGTGGCAGATTTCATTTTTTTTTGTCGCAAGTTAGAAGAAATGGATTCTTTTTTTTTTTCTTTTTTTTGTCACAAAGTGTCATTTTCCGCTAACTTTTGACAAAAAAAAAATCTTCTATGAACTCACCATACTCCTAACGGAATACCTTGGGGTGTCTTCTTTCTAAAATGGGGTCATTTGTGGGGTTCCTATACTGCCCTGGCATTTTAGGGGCCCTAAACCGTGAGGAGTAGTCTGGAAATCAAATTCCGCAAAATGACTTGTGAAATCCTAAAGGTACTCATTGGACTTTGGGCCCTTTAGCGCAGTTAGGGTGCAAAAAAGTGCCACACATGTGGTATCGCCGTACTCGGGAGAAGTAGTACAATGTGTTTTGGGGTGTATTTTTACACATACCCATGCTGGGTGGGAGAAATAACTCTGTAAATGGACAATTGTGTGTAAAAAAAATGAAAAAATTGTCATTTACAGAGATATTTCTCCCACCCAGCATGGGTATGTGTAAAAATACACCCCAAAACACATTCTACTACTTCTCTTGAGTACGGCAATACCACATGTGTGGCACTTTTTTGCAGCCTAACTGCGCTAAGGGGCCCAAAGTCCAATGAGCACCTTTAGGCTTTACAGGGGTGCTTACAAATTAGCACCCCCCAAAATGCGAGGACAGTAAACACACCCCACAAATGACCCCATTTTGGAAAGTAGACACTTCAAGGTATTCAGAGAGGGGCATGGTGAGTCCGTGGCAGATTTCATTTTTTTTTGTCGCAAGTTAGAAGAAATGGATTCTTTTTTTTTTTCTTTTTTTTTTTGTCACAAAGTGTCATTTTCCGCTTACTTGTGACAAAAAATAATATCTTCTATGAACTCACTATGCCTCTCAGTGAATACTTTGGGATGTCTTCTTTCCAAAATGGGGTCATTTGGGGGGTATTTATACTATCCTGGAATTCTAGCCCCTCATGAAACATGACAGGGGGTCAGAAAAGTCATAGATGCTTGAAAATGGCAAAATTCACTTTTTGCACCATAGTTTGTAAACGCTATAACTTTTACCCAAACCAATAAATATACACTGAATGGGTTTTTTTTTATCAAAAACATGTTTGTCCACATTTTTTGCGCTGCATGTATACAGAAATGTTACTTTATTTGAAAAATGTCAGCACAGAAAGTTAAAAAAATCATTTTTTTGCCAAAATTCATGTCTTTTTTGATGAATATAATAAAAAGTAAAAATCGCAGGAGCAATCAAATAGCACCAAAAGAAAGCTTTATTAGTGACAAGAAAAGGAGCCAAAATTCATTTAGGTGGTAGGTTGTATGAGCGAGCAATAAACCGTGAAAGCTGCAGTGGTCTGAATGGAAAAAAAGTGGCCGGTCCTTAAGGGGTAGAAAGACTGTGGTCCTCAAGTGGTTAATCACTACACAAACTTTGGGACTTAATAATCTTTCCTCTTTAGACTGCAAATGCTGTAGCTTTTTATTAGGGAAAACTGCTGGCTACCATGGAAACAGAATATAGCTTGGTGTATTATTAGGTTTGTGGAATCGTGGCAGCAGAATACTAGCTTAGTGTATACGATTCCCAGAATCCTCTTTCTCTGTATAATTTGTTGATAAGTTTGCACAGGCCGAAAGTAAACTTTGTAGCCTCTCTTAACACCTTTCCTTTCTCATTGCATTGACGCATTCCCTTCACAAGGAGCAGAAATCCAGCACAACCACAGGCATACTGACCAAGAGTAGATAACTTCTGGAGCAATCGCTCTTATCTCACTAGCAACTGAGTGCAAAAAAGGCAGCTTTTCAAAGAAAGTTGAAAAGCTACATTACAGTGAAAACAGCAGAGTAATCACAGCTATGTCTGTGTAGCACAGCTTCTTATAATACTTGAACAATATGGAGAAGATTTGACAAGGATGGTTTTCCCCCTTGGCAAACTGGAGACATGATTTAATTCCACATTTACTGCTTCCCAAGTTTCCAGTCCTCTTCTAAAACCTAAATAATATAATCTGTGTTCTAAAACATTTTGGATAGAGAAGCTAAATTTAACTTTAGGGTTACGGAAGGATTTTTTTTAAAGCCTTTCTGTGACTCTGATTAGTTAAATTGTTATGCAAATTCCTTAAACCAATAAAATATTCAAGAAGTGCATATAAGAATTGACAAATGGGACTAAAATGTAAAAAGCTAACATAATAGCAACTTAATCCGCAGAGTGTAATGTTTAAAGTGCTTTTTAGAAATGCAAACTAGAAATAAAGATAAAATTAATCCAGCATCAACTAGAACAGGGTTTATTTCTAAATATGGCAAAAATTCAACACATGTTCTGCACCAGAATTAATTTAGTAAACCCTCTTAATGTATAAATCTTAAATTTGGAGAAAAGCCACTGCAAGATTAGCAGGTTGTATGTTAGGGAGCTGAGACTCTTCGCTCTAGGCTGTTAATACTTGTTTAACCTTCCTGGCGGTAAGCCCGAGCTGAGCTCGGGCTATGCCGCGCAGGAAGATATCTCAGCCCCTGATGGAGCGATTTGCTCCATTTAAAATGCTGTACGCGCAGCTAGCACTTTGCTAGCCGCGCGTACAGCTTGATCGCCGCCGCTCTGCGGCGATCGCCCGTACGCAGCGGCGCAAGAGGGCCCCCCCCCCCCGCCAGAGCCCTGCGCTGCCCGGACCAATGAGTTCCGGGCAGCGCTATGGGCTGGATCGGAGGTGTCTGACGTCAGGACGTCGGCTGACGTCCATGACGTCATTCCGATCGTCGCCATGGCGACAGGAGAAGCCAAACAGGGGAGCGCGCTATATACGCGTTCCCCTGTTTGCTATTGATGCCGGCGACGATCGCACTAGAGGGACACATGCGCCCTCTAGTGGTGTTTCATGTAGCTACCACTCTGGTAGCTTTACATGAAACACAAAAAAAAAAATTAAAAAAAAAAAGGATTTTTGCCATTTTGGCAAAAAAAATTAACCGCCAGGAGGGTTAACACTCAACCATGTTTCAAAGCCCCATGTTTTATTCCCCAGTAGAGTCCTGTCTGGATCGTATTTCCAACATTATATGCATCTCAATGACATTGAGCTTGCTTTTAAAACCCAATTCAGCCAAGGAGAAAAGGGCAAAGCATATATCCACATTAACCATATAAAAGTTTCACCCAGAATAACCTGTCATTATATGTAAAAATTTATTTTTAGGGAGTCCCAGTTTTTAATCACTTTAATTATTGCATAAAATAAACCTTCAATGTAGTCATAATAATTATGAATACAAGAAGTTTCCGGACCAAGATAGTTGAAATCTATGTCCTGCTGGTGGCTGTGCGGTTCTGACAGGACATAGATTCCAACTATTTACTTCCGCACACTCATGCCAACCTTGCTATTTGCACCACCGTTCCGTCACTGTACACGCTCACTCTGCTGTACCATTGACAGCAGAGCTTCCACATTCAGAAGTCAATTTCATTGGCTCCTGACACCATAATTACTGTGAGCCAATCACAGAGTACAATAGGGAAAGGATGGCTCTGGTCCTTAAAGGACCAATGTTGTGAAAATTAAAAAAAAAAAAAAATACATATAAACACATACAAATAAGAAATACTTTTGATCCAGAGTAAAATGGGCCATAAATTACTTTTCTCCAAGGTTGCTGTCACTTACAGCAAGTAGTAGGAATCTGCCATTACTGGCATCTCTACATAGGGTATTCTCAGCATGGCCTTTATTCTTTATGAAGAACTCAATGAAAAAGATTTATACAAAGATGCTGGCCAGCCTTCCTGCTTAACGTACACTTTTCCGGCAGTTGGATGGAGCAACTACTATTCACTAAGTGCTTTTGAAAATAAAGAAATCACTGAGAACCCCCCCCCCCCCCCCCATGAGGAGATGGGCTAGTCCAAAACCGGTCGGCTCAGTCAGATTTCTACTACTTGCTGTGAGAGCATCATAGGAGAAAATGAATCTCCATGAGGAGATGGGACTAGTCCAAAATTTGTCCGCGTTTTACTGCCTACTGTAAGTAACCACAACATTAAAACAAAAGTAATGTATAGGGCATTTTACTTTTTTTACTTAACCACTTGCCGACCGCGCACTCATAACGCGCGTCGGCAAAGTGGCAGCTGCAGGACCAGCGACGCAGATCTGCGTCGCCGGCTGCAGGCTAATTAATCAGGAAGCAGCTGCTCATGCGAGCGGCTGCTTCCTGTCAATTCACGGCGGGGGGCTCCGTGAATAGCCTGCGGGCCGCCGATCGCGGCTCGCAGGCTAAATGTAAACACAAGCGGAAATAATCAGCTTTGTTTACATTTGTACAACGCTGCTAACAGTAGCAGCGTTGTACCAGATCAGCGATCCCCGGCCAATCAGCGGCCGGGGATCGCTGTCACATGACAGGCAGGAGCCTGTTAGAGGCTGCACAGGACATCAGTTCCTGTGCAGCCTCGGATCTCCGGGGAAGGGAGGGAGGAGAGGGGGAATCCTGCGGTGGAGGGGGCTTTGAGGTGCCCCCCCCCCCCCGCCAGCCACACGCAGGCAGGAGCGATCAGACCCCCCCAGCACATCATCCCCCTAGTGGGGAAAAAAGGGGGGGGCGATCTGGTCGCTCTGCCTGGTGTTTGTCTGTAGAGCCCACCCAGCACAGATCAGCTAAAACTGCACTGGTCCTTAAGGGGGGGGGGTAAAGGCTGGGTCATCAAGTGGTTAAATTTGCATCTTATATGTATAAATGTACATCATTATTATTATTTTTTTTCTTTTTGCAATAGCGACCCTTTAATGTCAACAGCGTGTCCATACAGGTTGTGCTGTGCAGCTCTCTTTGTGAGTTAATCATTTATTTTTGTAGAAATGGGACACTAATCAATGTCCTTTCTGACTTTAAAATTTATAACAGAGTAGTAGGTACACCTTTTTTTTATACATACCTGCCCCATTAGTTTATTGGCATTTTTATAAGGGTAGTTCATGTATACTTTACTCTATTGAGAAGGCTACAATTGTATTTATCTATCAAAGAAATCTTTATTTTTTTTTTCCACGAACTAAATTGGATTACACACAATTGCCTTAGGACTTGGCAACTGAAATCTGAAATTTATGGCCATATAGATTTCCTGTCAGGGGAAGCAATTATTGCAGTTTCATAGCGTGGCTACATTCTATTATCATCTTGCATTATATATAAAATGTTTCTAGATCACATGACTGTAAAACATGTCCCACATGCATTTTGAGTGTGCCTTTGAGGCCAAATTCTTGCTCAGGAAACACTCTGAAAAACATATGTTTCAAAAATTATATATTATCTGGCATCCTATGGCCTTTTGTTTCTCTATTTCCTGCAAGTAAAATCTACATTAACATTGTGGAATGGCTATACCTTTCCAGGGCTGTGTACATTCTATTGTAAATCCAACTATGTTAGCTAAATTAGGTTTGGTAAATAAAGCAGAAATTGAACAACAACTCAGTTTATTTTATTATTATTTGGCCCAGTAATAAAATATTGAATTCATGACAAGATTTAGTAGCTAGGTATCCTTAGGGGTATGACAATTTATTGGATTCAGTAGAAAGTAATAAAACAATTAGACTTCTCTGGGAAAGCAAAGAGTGCTGTTGCAAATAGTCACTGATCTGAGCAGTGAGCACTTTCTATTGCACTATTTTTAGAGTGGTGTTATTGTGCATCATACACTGATGCTGAATCAATTGGTGATCATATGTATGTGTTTATAGAAATCTTGCCCTTTCTTTTTCAGTACAAACTGATTAAAATGATTCACATGGAAAAATCTGTCACTGATAATGGGCACAAAGTAAAATAATTAAGTTCATTGGATTGAATGGAAGGTTTAGATGAGAAAAAGTATTTCACATTGCTGGGTTTATGGTCACTATTGAAGAGAACCTGAACTGAAAATAAAAAGTAAAAAGAACCATACACAGGTCATACTTACCTCCTTTGTAGTCTACTCCACAACCTCTTTCTCCACTCCTGCATCCCATTTGTCCACTGTGATCAATGGAATTCTCTGTCCTCCATTTTAAAAATGGCCATTACCCCATAACAGCTTCCTGGTCAGCACACTGTTAATCTGTAATATCACCCACTTGAGTCATAGGGAAACATGGACATTACCTTGTACAATTCAGTTGTAACTGACAGCTGCTGATATATAACTGACAGCAACTGGTAGATTTCAGTACTGACAAAATATTGTCAGAACTAGAAGGGATCACTGTAAGAACAAAATGGTGAGCTTCTGAGAGGCACATCAAAAAGTTCACTGCTCTCAGTATTTATAATGCATAGCTATTTTATTCAATATCAAAATTTCACATAAATATCCCACCAACTCCCTCCCCCCTAAAAACTCTGCGGGCTTAATGTTCTGGAACGCTCCACGCTTCTGAGAGGAACTGACAGTGAGGTTAGTATGTAATACTAATTTGCAGCTACGTCATGTGTTTATTTTAAATAATTTTTCTCAGGTTCCTTTTATGATGAAAAACATTTTTTTTTTAAATAGAACTAATGTGACTATAATTAGCCTTTTGCCAGTATTTGGAAAATTATCCCCATGCCCAGTCCAGATTCAATAACTCCATTAAATTGAAAGTAAAGAGCTTTGAGGGATAGACCGACTGTCAAATTTGTATTGATATCTTCTTTCCACCTGGCTAGAGAGGTAATGGAAAGGGTGGGGAAATCTCATCTTTAGCATCATGTATGTGAAAGTTTAATTTAAAGTTTAATTTAATCAGGTATTCAAGTCCTGCTATGTCCAGTGGAGAAAGCAGTTACATTTTACAATTTTGTTTTATTGTCTGAGCTATTTTATATCTAATCAAGTGCCTAACTTGGTTTCAGTTTGGTGAAGGAATATTTAGAAATGTGGTGGATAGCATTCCTGCACTATTTTCACTGTGTTCACAGGGCGTTCACAATGTGAGGTGTACAGCTATGTCCATAAATATTTGTACAGAGACAACTTTTATTTCTCCTTATTTTGATTCTGTACCACAATGAATTTTAAATAAAACAACATGTGCAGTTGAAGTGCAGACTTTCAGCTTTAATTTAGTGGGGTGAACAAAAACAATTGCGTAAAAATGTAAGGTAACTAAAGCATTATTTTAACACAATGCCTTCATTTCAGGGGCTCAAACATAATTGGAGAAGTACATAACGGAAAATAAAATGGTAATTTATAATTCTTGGTGAAAACCCTTTGCTGGCAATGGCAGCCTGAAGTCTTGTACTCATGGACATCACCAGATGCTGTGTTTCCTCCTTTTTAATGCTTCATCAGGTTTTTCTGCAGCACCTTTCAGTTGCTGTTTGTGGGCCATTCTGTCCAAAGTTTAGTCTTCATGTGAAATGCATGTTTAATTAGGTTATGATCAGGTGACTGACTTGTCCATTCAATCATTTTCCACTTCTTTGCTTTAATAAACTCCTGGGTTGTCTTGGCTGTATGTTTTGGGTCACTGTCCATATGTATTGGGAAATGCCACCCAATTAATTTGACTGCATTTAGCTGGATTTGAGTAGACAGTATGTCTCTGAACACCTCAGTATTATTTTGGGTGCTTCTTTCCTGTGTAAAATCAACACTAAATATTATTGTTCCAGTACCACTGGCAGCCATGCATGCCCAAGCCATCACACTGCCTCCACTGTGTTTTACAGATGATGCGGTATGCTTTGAAAAATGAGTTGTTCCACGCCTTCTCCATTCTTTTTACTTGCCATCATTTTGGTAGATGTTGATCTTGTTTCATTTTTTGCAGAACTGTGTTGGCTTCTTTCTTCTTTCTTCAATATAGCCTTTCTGTTCTTGAGGCTTATGAGTGGCTTGCACCTTACAATGCACCCTCTGTATTTACTTTCATGCAGAATTCTCTTTATGGTAGACTTGTATATCAATATGCCTACCCCCCTGGGGAGTGTTGTTCACTTGATTGACTGTTGTGAAGGGTTTTCCTTCACCATAGAAATTATTCTACAATCATTCACCACTGTTGTCTCCTATGGACATCAAGGTCTTGTTGCGTTGCTGAGTTCACCAGTGCTTGTTTTTTTTTCTCAGGATGTACCAAACTGTAGATTTTGCTACTCATTAATATTGTAGCAATTTCTCAGATTTTTTTTTTCTGTTTTTTGCAGCTTAAGGATGACTTGCATGGAAAGGCCCTTTGACTGCATGTAGTCTGTTCACAGCAAAATGTTCTACATGTAAGCACAACACCTCAAATCAACTCCAGGCTTTTTATCTGCTTAATTGATAATGACATAACAGACTTGCCCATAGCAACCCATGAAATGGCCTTTGAGTCAATTGTTAAATTACTTTTGAGTCCCTGAAATGAACAGATTGTAATAAAAAACAATACTTTTGTTGCTTCACATTTATATGCAATTGTTTTGTTCACACCACTGAATTAAAGCTAAAAGTCTGCTCTTCAACTACATGTGAGTTGGTTCATTTAAAATGTATTGTGAATAATGTATAGAACTAAAATGAGAAAAGTTGTCTCTGTCCAAATATTTATGGATCTAACTGTATTTCCAGCTTCTTTTCCAAAGATAGTCATAAAACATTAAGATTATCCTTCCTTGACTATTCTGATTCTACTGTGAACAGGAGGTGAGTGAATGTAGATGACAAATAAATCAACAAAAAGGTTAAAAGCAGATGAAAGTTCATATGACTATGGTAGGGATTAGATTATGAGCAATTGTGAGGGACAGTTAGTGGCACAACTATGTATACTTTATAAAGCACAACTATAAATACCCTTTAAAGCACTTCAAAAGAAGTCAGCGCTATATAAATACTAAAAAATAATAATTTCACATCTTTATTCAAAAGAAAAATGTGTTTGTAGGTGGTGTCTTTATACACCTCTCTTGTTCCCTGTATAATTTAGGCATTTCTGAAAACCATGAGATCTTTATGTGTATGACTTGCCTTGCTTTGGCTTAACATCAATTTCTATTTCTCTGTAAAATAGAAAGTATTGCATATGTTTCAAGATTCCCAACATGAAGGTAACTTGTTTAAAAAAATGGCATATTTGAACAATGTAAATAATAATAAAGGTAGAATGAAAAAAAAATGTCAAAAATGTAGTGCATACATGGTGAAAAACTTTTTTTCCCCAAAATAATGTATATACAGTACCTTGTTCAAAGTACTTGTCCTCAGAGTCACCTTTTTAAAAGGAAATCTTGATGTGGATCCATTTCTTATGATTTTAAATATCCTGCTGTCTAAATCTTCTGTGAAGATACAGCCTTTTTGTGTTTTATTCAACGTAAATTAACGATCCTGTGTTAAAAATCCTACAAAAAATATTCTTCAAACAGAGCGGTGTTTTGTGTAAAACTGTTAATCAGGGGATTAGAATGTATGAAGAATTACCAGTCTGGAAAAAAAATACTATAATTCTTTTGTGACCTTTAAAGTATCATGCTGTTTAGGATTATACTGCATTGTTCATGTTAAAGCCATTTCTTAGAAAAGAGAAACTAATATATGGAATTAAAAAGTGCTCATAGTGGCTTTAATACCTCTTATTCAGGGCCACTTCTGCTGAATAGTTTTTGTATGTCTATAAAATATGATCACAAAGATGTTTATCCTGTCATTGTGTATCTACAAGAACTCTAAATGCACTTTTAGATGTGCTTAACTTTGAACTGTTTATTAAAACATCCATAAACTTCATGGCCTACCTAATCTTTACATATTTATAACCATATTTCAGATATTGATTTATGGAAACAGTCAAGTTATATTCACTCACATTATTTCTTTATACTATAGTCTTAACTTCTTTCTGCGGTTCAATAAATAAATTAAAGAAGTGTTATAAATGGAAACACATGTTGCTGAAAGATGGAGGAGAGTGGGTCATTCACAATGTACACTCATCACTCTACAGATTACAACTTTCAAGTTATTCCAAGACCATGAGGGCTTCAAAATCTTACACAATGTTGATATATATATATATATATATATATATATATATATATATCGCTAGCAGGTGGAATATGCACATGTGGTTTTGGCTAACAAATGCTTGGCAACCATTTGATACACTTGTAGCAAATTGTACTCCGTGTCACTGTTGTCTTGCCACAGCAATTGCACTAGATTCAATTCCATATTTCCTCTGCACAATGGATAAAATGATTTGCCCATACATCAAGGAAAGTGTATTGAGAGTCTGTTGCATACAGGATAGACCAGGCTTTGTCAATTACTGCCATTCCTATGTCTTGAAATCAACTATTTTCTGGAAAAAAACAAACAAACGTGGACACGACCCCAGGGGTCACGAGGCTGCAGCTTTGTTTGATTCAATACAGAGCAGGAAGGTAGCATGGAAGAGGTGGGGGAGAGGCTAAGCTGCCCAATCAGAGCTGGGGAAGGGGCATACCTTATGCCAGAGTGCCTCTCTTGTAAGGGATGCCTTTTCCCCAGTTAGCTGCCTGTTGACAGTTTTTTTAGGGGGTGCATGTGATGCTGCAGGGGGGGGGGGGGGGGACGAGAGCGGTGGGAGGCGAGCACAGAGGCATGTCATTGACCAGGAAACTTGTCTCCCCCCCCCACTTGCCGCCTTGATTACATTTTAACCAATTCCCCTCCCCCAGGATGAGTAACTAAGTCCCTGCAAAATGCCACAACTCTGTGCAGCTACTACATCTCTCCCTGCTGCTCGTTCCTGCTCTCTCCCCGTGCCCCCCTCCCCACACGCTTGCTACCACCGTCAATTGTTAGCCGCTACATCAATGAATTGATCTAAGTCCCCGTGTGAATGACCGCAGCCGTCTATGAGACGGCAGTGTCAATCACAAAAGCTGTCCATGCATTGCTTCCTGTTTGCGTAGTAATACTACGCATTAGGAAGTTAGCAGTGAGGACATCTTGTGGCCAAATAGTAAAATTACATATACATTTTTTTTTCAATAAAAGCCCTATTATGACCTTTTTTTTTACATTTTAGATCAACCCTTGACCTCCCACACGTCCAATAATTACCCCCCCCCCCCCCCCCCAAAAAAAAATGAAAAAAAATTACAAAAAATACATAGTTACCTTAGGGACTCAACATTTTTTAAATATGTATGTCAAGAGGGTTTATTACTTACTATTACGTTATAAATTATGGGCTTTTAATTAGCAGTGGACACAAAACTTAAAAAATGCACCTTTATTTCCAAATAAAATCTAGGCGCCATACATTTTACTAGGGAAACATTTTAAATGTTACAATAACCAGAACAAATTAGCAAATAAAATGTGTGGGTTTTAATTACGGTAGCATGTATTATTTTAAAACTATGATGTCCGAAAACTGAGAAATAATGATTTTTTTCCATTAATCAAATATGTTCTATTTCCAAGCTACACAAATTTGCATAAAACTATCACAACATTTGTATCAACTCATTATTAGCATCTCACTTCTGTTCATTTTGGCTAAACTGTCCAATTTTCTTAATGGAGATGGGGGAGAGGGGGCAGCTTTAACACACTCCCAGCATGTATGTGGATTTGGTGTTCTCATATAATAACCTAATCTTTATGGCACTGCTTCTCATGATCCATCTAGTAGTTTAACAAAAAAAAATGTTTCTCAAAGGAAAATTATTATTTTCATTACAATAATTAAAAGGCTTGATACATCCTTGCTTCTCATTTGGTCTTTAAGTACATGTTTACCAAAGACTTGTTAGCATCAGTCATCCAGCAGTTATTCTAAATTCAAGTGTGCCCCCACTCTTTATTTTGTTGTGTGGATGTGGAATGTCCCTTAGCTATTTTCTCTTCTGTACATACAGGGGGATTGTGTATTTTATGGTTGAAAGGCAGGGAATGTTGGATGATGAAGTGCCACTGCATGACAAGCCAAGGTAAACTAATGGCTTATGGGCTTCAGTGAACGTCATAGTACAAATAACTGGATGTTCTTGCGCTACGGAAAGAAACCGGCACAGAACTCTTCCTTAAAGTGGATCCGAGAGGAAAAACTAACTATAACAAGTAACGTGTCTATATTTCATATCTAAAGTTTAGGTAGTTTACACAGCAAATCTAGCTGCAAACAGCTTTAATAGAAAATGATTATTTCTTCCTGTGATACAATGACAGCAGCCATGTTTGTAAACATTACACAGAGGCAGGCTTATCTGTACCTTGAGCACTCAGCCTGTAAAAAAACCTAATCCCGCCCGTCCTCCCTTCTCCCCTCTGCCTCTGAAATCAATGGCTAGTAACACCTCCTCCTCCTCCTGCCCAGACTGAGCTCCAATGAGCCCTTGCTACTGCCAAGGCTCTCTTAAAAACTGTGGGTGTGGTTTATTTAGTTTATAGGGAATTAGAGTATTAAAACAAAAGCAAAAAAAGTATTTGGCTTGAGGAATGCCCCATAAACAATAGGAAAGGAACACAATTATGCAATGAGTAAAAGTTCACCTCGGATCCACTTTAAATTAACATTTATATGAATAGCAGCTGCTTTAAGAACTGTCAGGCAAAAAAAATGACTTTTCTCATCCATATGTGTTTTGAATTGGGCAAAGTTTTCAAAGTATTCAGCCTAAATTAAGAGTATATATGATATCCCCTCCTTACAACAACCAGATGCATGCTTTTATTTCCCAATGGATGTTTTTTGAGTGCAGATTGTAATCTGCCTAATTAATGCAGGGTAATTCCAGTAGTTTTTATTTTACAAAATCTTAAGACCAATTATCTTAATATTTTACAGTACTGCCCATAATTATTCATACCCCTGGCAAATTTTGACTTTAAGTTATTTTTATTCAACCAACAAGTAATTATTTGACGAGAAATTGTATAGTTGTCTCTCAAAAGATAAGATGATATACAAGAGGCATTATGGTGGGGGAAAAAAGTTCTCAGCTTTTATTTACATTTGAGCAAAAAGTGTCCAGTCCAAAATTATTCATACCCTTCTCAATAATCTATAGAAAAGCCTGTATTGCCTATTACAGCAATCAAACACTTCCTATAAATGCACACCAGCCTTTTTGCATGTCTCCATGGGTATTTTTGCCCATTTATCTTTAGCTATGAACTCCAAATCTTTTAGGTTGGAGGGTCTTCTTGCCATCACCCTGACCTTTAGCTCCCTCCACAGATTCTCAATTAGATTCAAGTCAGGACTCTGGCTGGGCCACTCCAAAATGTTAATGTTGTTGTCAACCATTTCTTCACCACTTTTGCTGTGTGTTTTGGGTCATTGTCATGCTGAAATGTCCACTGGTGCCCCAGGCCAAGTTTCTCTGCAGACTGCCTGATGATGTCATTGAGAATCCTCATGTATTGCTCTTTTTTCATGGTGCCATTTACTGTGATTAGGTTTACCAGTCCATTGGCTGAAAAACACCCTCAAAACATTAGGTTTCCACCACCATGTTTGACAGTGTGGATGGTGTTCTTTGGGTTGAAGGCTTCTCCTTTTCTATGCCAAATAAAGGAAACATCATTGTGACCAAATAATTCAATTTTTGTTTCATTTGACCATAACACAGATCAGAAGTCTTCTTCTTTGTTCAGATGAGAATTTGCAAAGGCCAAGCAAGCTTTTGTGTGCCTTATCTGGAGAAGTGGCATTCTCCCTTGATCTGCATCCATGCAACCCAGCAGTGTGCAGTGTCCGTTGGATTTCCTGCTTTGAGATATTGCCACCAGCAGAGCCTAGATTCACCAAAATGGCCTTGATGGTGATCCTTGGATTCTTTTTCCACCTCACCTCACCACAGGTCCTCACCGAGCTCCTTTGTCTTAGCCATGACTGTCCACAAACCAACTGCAGAGAGCTGCTGTTTTCACCTGCTGAGTTGATTAAAACAGTTGATCCCAATTAATCAGGGTAATTGGGATCATGGGTTCAGTTTCAGCTCGTGTTGGGTTTGTAAGGCACTAATTTCCTGCCCCATCACATGCTATGGGTAAGCATATTTTGGTCACTGGCAATCATTCAGTACTTTAATCTCCTTGTGCGATCAGGCCACAGCCCCTAGCTGGGAGCAGATTCAAATACAGAGCTGGGGTGGCCATGGAGCTGGGGGTTAATGTGGAAATTCCTCAGGAAAAAAAACTTGGTGGTTTTGCGGGGGAAGGGCAGGAGTGTGCATTGTTTTTGGGGGGCACACAAAGATAAATTTTCATTCTTCATTATTAGTAAACACTCTTTAGCTAGGGGGCCTACTCTGCTTCCAGCTCCTTACATTTTTATTGTATTCATGATGAATCACATGATACATTTCTTTGGAATAAGAAAAAACAAAAAGCACTCCTATGGTGCATTAACCTTATTTACTTATCTTTGCAAAAACAATATATTGCACTTACATTTAAAAAGTAACTACAGCACGTGTTAGAGGCCGCCCATGATCTGTTTTCCTTCCCTCGGTCTGGCCAGGACCTGGGATCGCTGCAGCTGATTCTGCGTTGTTGTGCGGTGGAGCGGGAGATGAAGGGGACATCGTCACGCTGGTTGCCTCCCTGTGCGTCACTACCGGTTTCAGCGTGTACCACGCCTTCATCCTTTTACATTTCTTTGGAATGGCTGCATCAACTATGAAAGCCATGTAAATAATGGCATAGTCTCTTATTTACTTTTACTAACAATGTGAAATCTAAGAGGGTAAACTAAGGTGTTGATGTTAAAGGGGTTCTGTGGGGGTTTCTGAAGATAAAAACTGCCACTTACCTTGGGCTTCTATGAGCCCCATGCAGCAGGAATGTCCCACGACGCCCTGCTCCCATCCGCCGTTCCCCACAGCCGGCACCGGGCTATTATTCGTCTGACATACAGACGAATAATGCGCGTTGCCGTGCCTCCACTCGCGTTATCTGAGGCTTACTGCGCAGGCGCAGTACAATGGAGCCTTGTACTGCGCCTGCGCAGTAAGCTTCCGATGACGCAGGCGGAAGCAGGCGGGTGCGCTGCCACTCTAGCGCGGCAGTTGGATCCCATGCCGCTTAGACCGGGGCCGGCGGCGGAGAATGGCAGATGGGAGGAGGACGGCGTGGGACATTACCGCTGCACGGGGCTGATAGAAGCCCAAGGTAAGTGTCCGTTTTTTTCTTCCACAATCCCCCACAGAACTCCTTTAACATAAAATTACATAAATGAATATTTTTGAATTGTTTATAGAGAACCTAAATGAAAACTTAGTTTGATTAGCCTTCAAATGGTGAATATTGTACAGAAATAAATTCCTTTATTTTTTCCATATAGAGATAATGTTTATTCATATTTAATTTGCTGATTCTGCTGTGGCACTCTAAAATGTAGGTGTGAATGTTATTCAGGGAGGAGAAAGGGGGAAGTCTCTTACATTTTGTTAATTAGAAGACAGTCATTAGTCAGAGTAACGATGGATGTAGAATCCACACTCCTATCTAAGGAAGGCACGCTCCTAAGGAAGGCACGCTCCTTACATAGGAGTGAGTGTTGCTATGTAAGACATGCATTAGTAGCCGCTCTTTCACATTAAAGGATACCCGAAGTGACATGTGATATGATGAGATAGACATGGGTATGCACAGTGCCTAGCACACAAATAACTATTTGTGTTCCTTTTTTTTTCTTTCTCTGCCTGAAAGATTTAAATATCAGGTATGTAAGTGGCTGACTCAGTCCTGACTCAGACAGGAAGTGTCTACAATGTGACCCTTTACTGATAAGAAATTCCAACTATAAAACACTTTCCTAGCAGAAAATGCTAGATAAGAAGAACAAAAAAAAGCAGAAAAAAAAGTCAGGACTGAGTCAGCCACTTAAATACCTGATATTTAACTTTTTCAGGCAGAGAACAAAAAAAAGGAGCACAGCATAGTTATTTGTGTGCTAGGCACTGTACATACCCATGTCTATCTCATCATGTCACATGTCACTTCGGGTATCCTTTAACCCTTTCCACTCGGAGTTCTTTCCTAAAGGGAGTCGTTTCTGCTCAGTTTTTTTTTTTACAGAAATGCACTCTCCCTATTACATTCGCTTCCATTTTAACATGGAACGTAACACAGTAACATGGTATATCTTATTTTAAAGAACACATTATAACGTTTAATTTGACACCTTATTTGGACAGTTTGGCATCTTCTATTGGCTGGTAGCAGAGGAGAGAGCCAAGGTATGGTAAATTGAAAAACAGTTTCCTGGGTGTAATCCGGGCCTGCGTGAGCAAGTTTCGCAATAATAGGTTGTTTTATGCCTGCCACCCGGCGTCTTACTATCCCTACACACAATGCAATCTTTGGTATTTCGATTGGGCATATTAGCAATAAAATACTGGCTACTATTTACACTCTCCCCCAGTGCATTCATTGGATTCCATTGATTTTCTATGCGACTTTGCTAGCAATCTGTAAAACATCTGCAAATTAATCTGAAATTAATTTGCATGAAATCTGCACAGGGGAGTCTGTGGGAGGCAGTCAGCAATGAATAAATATGAAAAAAAATTGCAAAAATTCTAAAAGGCAGATGCAATGAAATTTCATTGCATCTGTCACTTCCTGGTGCGCCGATCGCGCACTTCCGGATTTTGGGGGGAGGGAGATTAGGACTGTGTGGACATGTAGTTTTCCATGCCCACTAACTGCCACAAGACAATCGGGCCAGCCGGGGGGGGGGTTAGATGTGCTGCTAACCCCCGCTGCACATATGTCCCGCATAGCGTAATTTTTTTATTTTTTTATAAAACATTTTATTTGAGTAATTTTTGGTGTGGGAGGTAAACAGTTAGTTTTAAATGTAGTATAATGTGTATATTTAACCACCCTGGCGTTCTATTAAATGCGCCAGGGTGGCGGTGCAGCACTCATTTTTTTTTTAAAATCATGTAGCTAGCCTAGCGCTAGCTACATGATTTCCCCCTCCCTGCGGCGTCCCTCCCACCCTTCTGATCGCCGCCGGCGATCAAGCCCATCCGGAAATCCCGTTCTAAATAGGATTTCCTTTAGGGCTTCCCCCGTTGCCATGGCGATGATCGTGATGAGTCAGGAGTCCCGATTCACCCCTCAGCGCTGCCTGGCACTAATTGGCCACCTGCGCACGGGGTCTCGGGCGGGGCCCTACCACGCGGCAGGTAGCGGCGCATCGGCGGCGAGCAGCGGTGATCGGTGTAAACCTGCAGCAAGCAAAGTGCTTGCTGCATGTTTTAAAAAAAATTATCAAAATCGGCCCAGCGGGGCCTGAGCGCCGCCCTCCGGCGGTAATGGACGAGCTGAGCTCGTCATTACCGCCAAGGAGGTTAATAAAAAATGTATGTGTTGGTGTAGTTTAACTAGGTGGCCACAGTAAAAAAGTCAGTAAAAAAGTCCTGGAAGTGAATGATCTTGCTTCCAGAAACTACAAAGAGGACATGAAACTTTTTTTTTTTTGCAGAAAGACAGGGGCCTTTGATAAGAGGCAGTCGGTTTTTCTGCTGGGGACTTAGACCGATGAAAGGGAACAATGTTCCCATTCATTGATCTCAGGGCTAACGGTAGGTGGCGGGAGCGCGCCCGGCACTGCTGCAGCAGCACAGTCTATCCAGACGGATATATCCGTCCAGATAGACTTAAGTGGTTAAAGGATACCCGAGGTGACACGTGACATGATGAAATAGACATGAGTATGTACCGTGCCTAGCACACAAGTAACTAGGCTGTTCCTTTTTTTCTTTCTCTGCCTGAAAGAGTTAAATATTAAGTATGAAAGTGGCTGACTCAGTTCTGACTCAGACAGGAAGTGACTACAGTGTGACCCTCACTGATAAATTCCAACTATAAAACACTTTCCTAGCAGAAAATGGCTTCTGAGAGCAGGAGAGAGATTACAAGGGTCAATAGTTCATAGATTTTAGCTCTGGCGTACTTCAATGAATGTGTGAATTAAAACTTAAAAAGTAGATTTAAACATAAAATAAAACTGTGAAATATCTTAAAAAGTCATTTTTAGGAGATGAACGATAGATACAACCGTTTATTTCATTCATTTATTTTCGCCTCGCCTGTCCTTTAACCACTTGCCGACCGCACGCTTATACCGTGCGTCGGCAAAGTGGCAGCTGGAGGACCAGCGACGCAGTACTGCTTCGCCAGCTGCAGGCTGATTAATCAGGAAGCAGCCGCTCGCGCGAGCGGCTGCTTCCTGTCAAATCACGGCGGGGGGCTCCGTGAATAGCCTGCGGCCCGCCGATGCCGGCTCGCAGGCTAAATGTAAACACAAGCGGAAATAATCCGCTTTGTTTACATTGTACGGCGCTGCTGCGCAGCAGCGCCGTAAGGCAGATCGGCGATCCCCGGCCAATCAGCGGCCGGGGATCGCCGCCATGTGACAGGGGACGTCCTGTCACTGGCTGCACAGGACGGATAGCGTCCTGTGCAGCCTTGATCGCCGGGGGGGGGGGGGAGCAGGTAGGAGAGGGAGGGGGGAATTTTACCGCGGAGGGGGGCTTTGAGGTGCCCCCCCCCCGCAACACCCAGGCAGGCAGGAGAGATCAGACCCCCAGTGCACATCATCCCCATAGGGGGGAAAAAAGGGGGGCAATCTGATCTCTCTGCCTGCAACCTGATCTGTGCTGGGGGCTGCACAGCCCACCTAGCACAGATCACTCAAAACAGCGCTGGTCCTTAAAGGGGAACTTCAGCCTAAACAAACATACTGTCATCAAGTTACATTAGT
Organism: Hyperolius riggenbachi; assembly: GCF_040937935.1. Classification (NCBI taxonomy): domain Eukaryota; kingdom Metazoa; phylum Chordata; class Amphibia; order Anura; family Hyperoliidae; genus Hyperolius; species Hyperolius riggenbachi. Next base: position 99,202,711 of record NC_090655.1, on the reverse strand, counting down.
TATGTTAATTAGAATAGATTGGTAATATAATCTCTTACCCACCCTGTTTTAAAAGAACAGGCAAATGTTTGTGATTCATGGGGGCTGCCATCTTTGTCATGGGGGCAGCCATCTTTTTGGTTGGAAGGAGGTGACAAGGAGCAGGAGAAACAGTTCCAACTGTCCTGTGTCCTGATTACCCCTCCCAGCTGCACACGCTAGGCTTCAAATGTCAAATTCAAAATGTAAAAGAAAAAAATTTGCACCAAAACAGCAGAAAGAGAACAACAACATCAGAAATCCCATCATACTTTGCACAGCATCAGGGGAAAAAAGCCCGGGCAGTTTTCCTCTGTGCAGCTAAAAATGAGGCTTGTATAAGAGAAACAAAGTTCTGATGCTGTGAAACTGTTAAAGAAACACCAAGCCTTTTCAGTGCTGCTGAGTCGATTTTTAGTCCGGAGGTTCACTTTAGGGGGGGTAAAGGGTGGGTCATCAAGTGGTTAACCGTGCAGAATCAAGCCCATAAGTCTGAAGAAAGTTTTTTTTTGTTTGTTTTTGTTTTTTTTAAGATTTAAAACTTACTCTTACTTTCTATTTTAAACTTTTAATGTTTGACAATAAGTAGTATCATCTGGATTAAAAATATCCTGCTTTAACTAATGACTAACAGAACTGTATGATTACTGGATCATGTTTTGATATACTCTGAACTGTCCCACCAATGGCCAGTTTAGTTTTGTGTGCACTGTGGACTAAATACATGTACACACACTCCTGTTGTATGTGTCTAAATGCATGCATTGTCATGTGCATTGCAAGACACTGCATGCATGTAAGCACATACAACAGGAGTGTGTGCTTTAACCCCCCCCCCCCCCCCCCCCCCCAGCCGTATAATTATTTCCGGACTTTAGGGTCTTTTTAAAAGGTTCCATACACTAAAATTAGGATAAAATCATGCCAGCAGCCCCTGCTCTCACTTGCCTCCTGTGCTCCAGCACTGCAATTTTATTTCCGTCCTCTGGGTGGCACTGTAACTGTTTGGAGAGATCACCAGAATTTTTCAGCGCCTTCAAGGACAGGAAGCAGAATGGCTACCGACGTCTGGAGTAAAAGATCCCGCTGTGCACAATACTGCATAGAGCTCCCGGCGGCTAGCCCGAGCGTAGCTTGGGATTACCGCCAGGGAGGTTGAAATCCATACAGTATTGTGCATAATTTTTTGGTATAAACCTAGCTTTAAATAGGTTATCTCTAGAATTAGATATTGAGAGAATAACCTTGTTATTGTCAGTTTGTATGAATCTCTTTGGGAATCTTGCAAAAAGCAAAAACCCTGGAGGGATGTTGGCAGCATAGGTCTGTGTTACAGATAGTCATTTGTACTAGTAAGATTGGTCCTTGTAATAGTGGTATACATGATTATGCTACATTTGGGAAACGCTGCTGTAGTGATAAATTCTTAAATATTTGTACATGCTTGGAAAAAAAAATCATTAAAAGCCTTTGTTACAGCTGACCAGTAACTATTATATTATGTCTGTCATTCTTCATGCCAACATAAGAGTGTTTGTTTGCAGATTAAACAGTCTGCCTGTAATGAAAGCTTAGTTTATCGCTTTTTCTTTTTCTTGACACTCAGATTTTCCAGAGAATTGATTTTGACAATTATATTTACTTCTGAGTACTGTTGAATTGAGACCTTTTTGCTTTTGAGTTGAATGTAATAACAGGCTTTGTTGCGACTTTAGAAAGACTTCTAGCCTTTGGATTATCTAAAACTAAATCAAACACTGTAGTAAAATAAATACTCAGACTAATAGAGTTCACAGGCCTTAGGTGCCATTAGATTTATGTGTAAACTGGAAGTGCCCCATGGATAACACTGAGCCGACAGACCTGACATTAGTGTTAACTTTTAGAAGAGTTATATCGACAGAGAAAATGTGTCACTGAAATGTTGCAATATTTAGTCTCTCTGTGAGTTCAAAATGCTTTGTGTGGTATATTGAAGAGTTTTTTTTTTTTTTGTAAAAGACACACATTTTTACAAACTAAACCCAAATTCTGAAGTTTTTACATTCTGAAAGTGCACATCATTTAGTATAAATTGTAAGTATCACTTTCGGCTTAGCATTTTCAAAATGAAATATCAGATATACAGCAGCAGGCAAAGCAAAGCTATAAAACAAAGCATACAATTGCAAGGCCCCTGCACTTGCTAGCTTACTGTTCAGCAGTGCTGCTCATCAGGATTCCGGATATCTGGGTAACCCGGATATCCAAACTTATTTCCGCTATCCGATTCGGATTCCGGAGTTTTGGAGAAAATCTGGATAGCTATCTGCAGATATTGGGCGCATAACGCAGATATCCATGGATATCCAGATCCAAAATACTGTAACTAAGGAGATGACGTCCTGGAGCCAATCAGAGGGCTCCCAGAAGAAGCCCTAGCAACCAATCACAGAGGGGTACCCTGGCCAGCCCCGCCTGACCTCATTGAGCCAATCAGAGGGCTCCCAGAGGGCTCCCAGCCTAAACCCTGGCACCCAATCTCAGAAAGGAACACTGTATAATAAGGAGGGCTGCCATAATAAGAGACATCGTCTTAGCTTGCTGAATGCTCACTGAGAGACATGCTCCAGTGCTGGTGGCCTAGCAAGGGCTGTACACAGTTATAAATCTAAAGCTGTTCAGTGATTAACCCCTTCACTATCACTACACTATTGTTAAATCATTAATTAGCTTGATTGATATCATTGTATGGCAGTCAGAGTGTGTTCTCCAGTGCTGCTGGCCTAGCAAGGGCTGTACACAGTGATACACCGAAAGCTGCTCAGTGATTAACCCCTTCACTATCACTACACTATTGTCAAATCATTAATTAGCTTGATGTCATTTGTATGACAGTCAGAGTGTGTGCTGCAGGCAGCTGCTATGTGTCTGTGTGTGTGCTGTGCACAGACCAGGCCAGCTGGTGCCTGCTGGCCAGCTATTAGCCTTAGGTATAGGTTAGGTTAGGTATTAGGTGATAGGATTACTGTGTTATTGTGTAGTTAGTACTGTAGTACTGCAGTCAGTGCTAGTACTTGTTAGAGTAGTAGTACTACTGTGTTAGATTTCTACAGAACTGCTGTGCTGTGAGCAGTGCCGAGTGACAGTTAGTGTGCACTAGTGTCTTCCCCTCTGCTGTCTGACTGTCACTCGGCACTTGGCATGTGTCACGTGGCACTTGCCACATGTTATGTGGCACTTGCCACATGTCCCGTGGCACTTGCCACGTGTCCCGTGGCACTTGCCAAGTGTCCCGTGGCACTTGCCAAGTGTCCCGTGGCACTTGCCAAGTGGCACGTGGCAAGTGACATGTGGCAAGTGACATGTGACACGTGGCAAGTGCCAATTGCCATGCCCGGTATGCTCCTGGCACACATTACACCTGCTGCATTGCCCTGCTCCTGCTGCCTGTGCAGCTCCCACCACCAGGCCAGGGTGCCACAGACCACTGATACCACCTATATTTAACCCAAAACACAATTGCTGTGCAATTTTTTGGAGGTGTCTTGGCTGAAAACTGTCATGTCCCAGTTGTGTGGTTAGACTTTGGACACAATGGCTTCAATTCATCAAGCATTACCGCATTCGGTAATGCTGAAAACAGCTGAGTTAACAGGGCACTTAAGAAAATGTTAATTCATCAAAGCTGTTACCGAATGAGAAGCTGAAATCACAGAGCAATGAGATAAATTACCGACTTGTGCTCAACACATGTCAGCAAATGTCAGTAAATGTTAATTCATCAAGGTTACCACATTCGCTAGCACATTCGGTGTTTATCTCCAGCTCTCCCCTGTCGTTACAGGCTTCGAAAGCCTTCTGTGTGAATGTTTTCATGATTAACAGGAGCAGGCAGCCAATAGAAACAGCCCCTGTTCTCCTGCAAGTGCCGCTGATAGGTCACACAGGCTTCTCCACACAAGCTTTCAGACCCCCCAAGCAGTGAGCAGAGATAACGGGACAAAAGATATCCCCAGATGTCCTTCGGTGGTTTAACCCTTTGAGTCCCTGTTTGAATATACAAAGATGCATGTGGTGAAATCACCAAGCATGACATTTGTAAAGTCTCCAGGAAGTTTATCTACGTTGTGGCAAAGAAGTAAAATGTTAAGAAACACTGATGGACAGATTCAGAGCAGCAGAGGCAGTATAAGTAACAGTAAATATAACACACGTTTACATGTAAAGGGATGTCTGGATGCCTTCTATTGTTATCAGCTTGTAACAACACAGAGACATTCCAAGCTGCTCTGCACCACTCTGCCGTTATCTAACAGCCTACTTCGGTAACTTAACGAACCTCTACCACACATGGGAAAATATTGATGAATTAGCACAGTGAAGTGTAAAATACCGAATGCGGTATTTTAAGGACTGGGATTTTGTTATCGAACACCCTTTGATGAATTGAAGCCAATGTGGGCTGCACGACTGCTGTCTGGAACATAGGCCTAATGTTAATTGACAGCCATTTTTTTTGGGGGGGGGGGGATTTTAAGTCCCCACATCAGTTAGTGTTCTCCTTTACAAAATAATGAGGCTACATGCCTCGTATACCCTAAAAAAACCCTTTTAAAGCAATTTAAAGGCCACTTCCGTTTTTCCTATCCGGATATCTGAATTTTCCCAGGTGTCCCGGATACTAGGGTTGGATATCCGATTCGGATCGGAAAATTTTGAAATCGGATATCTGACCCGTATCGGATATCTGGGTATCCAGATACAAATCGGATCCGGATTTTGAAAAGGGGCATCTGAGCAGCACTGCTGTTCAGAAAGTGGGGTCTCCTTATCCCATTCCTTGTCAACCATAGCAAGCTTTGCCAGCAGAGGAACCAGTGTTGACAACTCATCCCTTTAATTACTGACACATGTAAGTTATACAGGTTCTGGGGCTACTTACACATAATCAGTGCCTTACCTGCATCTACCTAGCCAAGAAACCTGTATAATTCATATGTGTCAGTAATTAAAGGGATGAGTTGGCAACACTGAGAGGAACTGAGACAAGTTACTGTCCTTCCACCGTGCATAATACTGAATGTGGATGGCCACTTCTGTCATTTCCCCTCTGCCGCTTTCAGCCACATGTTTTCTGTTATAATTTTGGGAAATGTAGTCTGACTTTTATAGTTCTTCCTTGTTTGGAAGTAATTGAACAACTTACCAGCCTTAACCCACAAATAGCAGGAAACCAGCTGTAGTGTACTGGCAAAAACAGCTGGTTTAGAAAGGTGTACTTTTTCACCACTTTGCTTCGACTCACTGTTTTCATTCACTTTTGAGCCCCATTGCTATTTGAATTTGTCTCTATTAAACGTTTGTGTATATTCACATTGTGGCGGTTGCAGGAAGAGAGGGAAAGAATTTGGGAAAGTGATTGATGGTGTGCTTCTATATCTCTCTTCTTCACTGCAATTTTAGCAAATCCACCTGAGATTTGATGATTTCTGAGACATTCTCATATAGGCTGATTCATTTGGTCTTTGCAAGCAGTTCTGCTCATAAAACCACATGTTTGTGGTGAATTGAATAAACAAGGAATCAGAGATCTGTGCTCATAAAGGTCTTTCTGTTTTCTGTTGCTTTGATTTGTTACAAACAGTAGGCTTGCTCCCTGTAGAGAAGATTGTCATTTTTAAGTTACAGTTTATATTTAATCTAGTGGCAAGATTTTTGTTTACAATTTGTTACCCATTTATGACACTTTCAAAAATACAGTATTCAAAACTGTTGGTTAATATTTGATTACATATATGAATAGTAAAGTGCTGCTGAAGATGTTGGGGCTATATAAATACGTGATAATAATAATAATGTTACTGCCATTTACTTAGACACATGTTGAAGCTACTCCATATTTCACACTTTTGCCAGAAATGTAAGGTATGTCCAGCTAAGCCTACTATGGCCTATGGCCCCAGCTAGTGGCTTGGGGTTTTGTTTTTCAGTAATTCTCCCTGGCAAAGACACTGTACTGTGGATAGCCTGCTTTTCTATCTGAAAATGCCATAACTTAGTGTATGTCAGCCTGACGGTATGAAGTCGTTTAGTCAAGTCACATCAATAAGGTAAAATAGCAGAGCTTGCCCGCACTGAATGCAGACACAACAGCTCTTTGCCAGAAACATAATCTCCACATAATAAATTCTTATTTTCATCCAAGACACATGTCATCAATTGCAATAATGGGTTTCCAGCTGAAAAGCTGATTTGCATTGATGGTAGTAGGGCAGCATGCTACTAGATTAGTTATAGCTCTATACCAAATTAGCCCCTAGTATATCATTGTTAGAGTCCATTTCATCTTTTTGCCACACTTCACTGGCTTTAATCTGGCAATGGTACCATTTGGCTCAGGCTAATGTAGACAAAGCGTCCAGATTGTATATAAATAAACAAGGTATTTATTGTAATAGAGTTCCTTGAAACAGATTGAAAGGATTGCGTTAATATATTGCAAATTGCGATAGTTTTTAATGAGTCTAAATTTTGTATTGGAATAGGTGCTTTTTTGACTAATTTTACCTTGAATTTGTTATATTGCCTGATTTAAATGTATGCTTCCATAATCTGTCTGTTGAGCCACAGCTTCTCTCATGTAGGCAATCCAAGCACAGTTTGGGGGTTATTTATTGAATGGTCTGGCAGTGTTTTTCTTGTAGCCTATAGCAATCCAATTAGATTTTTCTTCCATGTCCTTCATCCAATCTCCTTTAACCACTTAATGGCAAGCTGACTTATAAAAACATCCTGCTAGAGCCTTTTAATGGCTCCAGGACGTTTTTATAAATTAGACAGTGCTGCTGCCGCTGTGCGCGTGCCACGTGAAATTAGTGTGAAAAAAAAACACCAAAGAAAAAATGCACCTTTATTTCCAAATACTATATTGTCACCATACTTTGTACTAGGGCCATAATTAACCAGTTCACCCCCAAGGGTTTTTATCCTAACGGACCAGAGCAATTTTCAGTTGTCAGCGCTCCTCCCTTTTATTCCCTAATAACTTTATTACTACTTATCACAAGAAAATGATCTATACCTCGTTTTTTTCGCCACCAATTAGGCTTTCTGTGGATAGTACATTTTGCTAAGAATTTTTTTATTCTAAATGCATTTTAATGAGAAAAACAGAAAAAAAAAGAAAAAAAATCATTATTTCTCAGTGTTCAGCCTTTATAGTTTTAAAATTAAACATTCTCCTGTGGATAAAACAAACACGTTTTATTTGCCCAGTGGTCCCGATAATTAAACCGTTTAGATTATGTCCCTACCACAATGTATGGCGACAGTATATTATTTTGAAATATAAGTGGTTATTTTTCTGTTTGTTCTGGCCATAATTACAAGCCCCTATGTAATAAATTAAAATTAATTTTCCCCCATAAAATATAGAATAAAAAAAGCTGAGTCCCTAAGGTAACTATTTATTTATTTTTTTTAAGCTGATTTTTTTTTTTTACAAGTGTTTTTTTTGGGGGGGAGGGTTGGAAGTGTAATTTTATTAATGATGTGTATATACTTGAAAATGTATGTATTTTGTCAGTGTAATATACTTTTTGGCCACAAGATGGCGCTGGTGAACACTCATAGGACGTGTTCACTTTTTTTTTTTTTTTTTACACACTTTATTAAACTGTTACATTTCCTGTTTATGTGAATGGACGTAGCCGCTGTTCGCGGTCACGTCCATTCACTCCAGGCACTGCGATTGGGTAGAGGACTGTTCAGTCCTCTTCCCCAATCGCCCAGCACGGGATCCCGACGGTAATGGCGGCGGTAGCGGCGGACACACGGCGGTAGCAGCGGCGGGAATGCGCGACGTATTAAAACGTCATGTTGCTGTTAATAGCGGTAAGCATGACGTTTTAATACGTTAGGATGGCGGTAAATGGTTAAAATGTTGTGATAACCAGAACAAATAGGCAGATAAAATGTGTGGGTTTTATGCACAGTAGCAGTGTTTATATTAAAACTATAGGGGATGACATTGGAAAAAGTGTATTTTTTTCATTTGTTCCTTGTTTTCCCCTTTAAAATGCATAGAAAATAAAGTAATTACTGAAAACAAATATCAATCCCAAAAAGCCCAATTGGTGGTGAAAAAAACAAGATATAGATAATTTCATTGTGATTAGTAGTAATTTAAAGGGACTCCGAGCTCAGACTAAAAATAAAATTTGAACTTACCCGGGGCTTTCTCCATCCCAGCCCTGGTTGGGACGTCCCACACCAGCCTCCTGGCTCTTCTCTCGGCGGCTGTCCGCATAGCGCGGATAGGCCGGTCCCCTGGGCGACACTGGCGAGTGTCGGGCCTTCTCCTTCCTTATACGTCACGAATGACGTCACACGCCGGCCGCCGCACGTCATGACGGCGGCCGGCTGACAGCACGGCGCATGTGCGATTAAACCGCGCATGCGCCGTGCTGTCACGCCGGCCGCCGTCATGACGCGCGGCGGCCGGCGTGTGACGTCATTCGTGACGTATAAGGAAGGAGAAGGCCCGACACTAGCCAGTGTCGCCCGGGGTACCGGCCTGTACGCGCTATGCGGACAGCCGCCGGGAGAAAAGCCAGGAGGCCGGCGTGGGACGTCCCGACCAGGGCTGGGATGGAGAAAGCCCCGGGTAAGTTCAAATTTTATTTTTAGTCTGAGCTCGGAGTCACTTTAAGTATTGGTAAATGAAAGGGATGAGCACTGAAAGGTAAAAATCACTCTTGTCCATTAGGGTAAAAATGCCTTTGGGGTGAAGTGGTTAAAAACTGGAAATAAGAAAAAAAAAGTAAGATTTTAATTGACCCAGGGGTGAGGATCCACAATTATGAAAAGAAAAGGGTATATTTATTGTGTCATTACACAGCAGTGCATCAAACGATAAGCATACATTTCAAGCAGTGGGCCCTTTGTCAAATGCTCAACCAACACAGTGAATCATGAACATATATAACTTCAAAAACACGGCTTTAAACCTAGGGGTGGCCAAGTACTTGAAAATTAGAGTATAATCAGCACAATTAGAGGCTAATCAACCACTTAAGCAGCAATCACAGAAAGCACTTGAGGAGGAATTCCTCATTAAGACTTGGCTTCAGCGATCACAACCTTTCAATCCAGCAGCACTCCCTTTTAAGCTACAATATTCTTGGATCTGTTTAATGGATTTTCTCACCCTCTCTAGCACACACCATCCAAGGTTTCTCACCCTGTTTATCAAATGCACAAAGTGTCTAGGCACAGACAATTTGCACCCTGGTTTAATGATGGTGGCCATAGGTCCTTCCTTGCAAGGTTCTGATACTGCTTTTGTGGTCATCAATGCGAACCTTAATTTTCCGTGTGGCTTGGCACACATAGAATGTAATAAATAGCACCTCAGCCAAGGAATCTTTGTCAACCGGCGTGATATAGGACCTCGATTGCTCTCTATGTAACTCGACCATGTATGCGGTGATGGAGTCCCACAGATCTGTGCTGTGACCTCTCTTGACAAGTTCTGCCATAAGTTCTGTGGCTCTCTGCTAATAGTGGGTGTCGTTAGCTGTTATCCCCCTAATTCAGATGTACTGGTTCTTGGGCAAGCCCTGCACCAAATGTCTGGGGTGGCAACTGCTAGAGATCAGAAAACTGTTCTTGTTAGTGAGCTTATGGTGCAGATCCGTGAAGCTTCCGAATGCAACACATTGTTATTGAGGTTAACCACATATGAGCTCACTAAATGGCCAACCTGACTGTGTCGGCACTTGTTTTTTATACCCAGCTGTGGCCATTAAAAGGTCAACAAAGTCTGTGACTAGACCCCAGCTAATCTAACCAAAGGCAATAAAGAATAATGCTGCATGTGAACATAAAAATAATAGCTACATAGCAGAAGCATAAAACATCACACTGAAATACAAACTGAGTATAAAGCCCAAAATGAAGACGTTTGTCAACTCCCTGAAGAATCTGGGATTATCCTAGTTATTTAGACCAGATCACAACACGCACACACAGAACAGTGGTTATTGGTCACAACATTTTGTGTAAGATGCATTTTTAATCAAAAATAAAAAAATACATTGCAATATATAATGTGTAGCACTAATATATATTGATGGCAATTTATTAAAAATGGAAGTGTAATTTAGGTAATGCAAATGTCAAAAACTGATATAGACAGTAGACATAACCAGATGACCACTTTTTTGCTGCAGGTACGGAAGACCTGACAAACACATCTGTCAAATGGGAGTTGGTTCAGCATAACACAAGTAAAATCACAGCAAACGATTGGTGAGCTACAGCAGTGGTTTGCAGCAATTTTACAACAAGGATGCCTTTATGACAGTGGCGTTGCTGAGGAGCTGTGGGCCCCGATGCAAGTTTTACATTGGGGCCCCCAAGCACTCTATGCATAACAACTGATATGACGCACCAACACCTGTCAATGGCAACTACAGTGTCAGAGGTGCAAGAAGGGGATGGGAAACAGTTTGTTAATGATTACCACTATTCAAAGCATCTGTAGAAGTGATTATTATGAGCATAGGATCAATAGAAAGCTAATACTACAGTTGAGGGAAGGCCCCTTGGGGCCCCTCTGGCCCAAGGACCCCAATGCAGTCGCAACCTCTGCACCCCCTATTGCTACACCCCTGCTTTATGCATTATAATGTTTGCCAGTTCCCCCCCTATGGTAGGTTACATTATCTCAAATACCCATTAAGGGTTATATATTTGAAACAAATACTTTGTAATTATGCAAAATGATAATGCTTTATTAACCTTTCCATATGATGATCACTACCTAAGAGAACATGCTTAGATCTGTTTATATATAATTTATTTACATTTTAAACCTTGCTATAATGAATTAACTATGGGAATCTTGAATAACCCTGGGCTCATTGTAAGTACCCTCTGAGCAGTGGCGGCTCCAGGATTTTTTTTGGGGGGGTGCTATGCAGGTCCTGGGCCAATTTCCACGCTAGCTGATGGGCGTGGCAAAAAATGGGTGTGGCTACAACATGGCACAAAAATGGGCATGGCCATGACCAGATGAGGGCGGAGCTAACTGTAATTTAAAGTGAACCCGGGGTGAGAGTGATATGGAGGCTGCCATATTTATTTCCTTTTAAACAATTCTAGTTGCCTAGCAGCCCTGCTGATCTATTTGGCTGCAGTAGTGAACTGAATTACACCAGAAACATGCAGCTAATCTTGTCAGTTCTGACAATATTGTCAGAAACCCCTGACCTGCTGCATGCTTCTTCAGGGTCTATGGTTGAAAGAATTAGAGGCAGAGGACCAGCACGGCAGCCAGGCAGCTGGTATTGCTTAAAAGGAGATAAATATGGCAGCCTCAATATTATTCTCGCCTCGGGTTCCCTTTAAAAGTGCAACGCAAAGACAGAGGGCCCAAGTTTTGGTGACCCTTTCCCGAAAAAAATTCACATAATTGTGCAGGTTTTCTCAATAAAATACACGTAATGTGAGCAGATTTGAACAAAAAACACATTCAATAATTTGGCAGATCTGACCCCAATATGGACAATTGTTGGCAGATCTGACCCCAATATGCACAATCGGTAGCAGATATGAACCCAATATGCACAATCATTAGCAGATATGAACCCAATATGCACAATCGTTAGCAGATCTGCTCCAATATGCACAATCGTTAGCAGATCTGACCACAATATGCACAATCGATGGCAGATCTGACCACAATATGCACAATCCTCAGCAGATACGACCCCAATATGCACAATCCTCAGCAGTTCTGACCACAATATGCACAAACCTCAGCAGATCTGACCACAATATGCACAATCCTCAGCAGATCTGCCCCAATATGCACAATCGTTAGCAGATATGACCCCAATATGCACAATCGTTAGCAGATATGACCCCAATATGCACAATCGTTAGCAGATCTGACCACAATATGCACAATCCTCAGCAGATCTGACCACAATATGCACAATCCTCAGCAGATCTGACCACAATATGCACAATCCTCAGCAGATCTGACCACAATATGCACAATCCTCAGCAGTTCTGACCACAATATGCACAATCCTTGGCAGTTCTGACCACAATCTGCACCACGTGTTGAAAAAGAAAAACCCATTTACTCACCTACAGTCAGAAGACCTCCTGTCCCGACCTCCTTGTGGTGCGCAGCTCCCACGATCCTCTTCCTTCCCAACGTCACATGACTTCCTGCCTGCATTACCCTGCGCTGAGAGCAGGGCTACGGGAAAATGGCCGCCCGAAGCCATCTTACCGTATCCCTGCTCTGCTGCTTCGGGCTGCCGCTGTGAACTGACTCGGCGTCTCTTAGACGCCTGAAGTCAGTTCACGCCAGGGGGTGCTTTGGGGGTGCTTGGACAATTCTAGGGGGTGCTTGAGCACCCTAAAGCACCCCCCTGGTGCTGCCCCTGCCTCTGAGGTACATGAGAAACTAGAATTCCTATTTAAACTAGTTAACTAAACAACACACAATATATACAAATATACAATCACATAGCGCTAATCTTGTCAGGCAAGGAACAGAGGTCAAGGTAACATACAAAGGTCAGCAGTAAATATATAACAGGAAAACAAGATCAAGGGTATCCAGACATACTGCTCAGAATCAAATAGTTAAGGCTTGGTCCACTCACTCACTGTACATTTGTACATTTCTGGTTCTGTCCTGTCCTGTGCTGTCAGTATTGCATCAGTTTTGTATCAGTTTTACCTGACAGGATTTGAAACTGGATACCTTTTATGTGTGAACACACCCATAGAAAACTGATACAAAACTGACAGGACTGGATCAAAAATGTATACCTTTTATGTGTGAACCAAGCCATAGAAAACTCATACAAAACTGACAGGACTGTACCAGAAATTATTATGTGTGAACTCATACAAAACTGATGCCAACTGTCAAAAACAGGACAGGACAGGATTGGACACCTTTTATGTGTGAACTCTGCCTAAATGCTCTGACAACTACTACATGCAGGCAGAACCTTTAAGTAGCCTGCAGTGTGATTGGGGGAAGGGACAGATAGTAAATTTACATGGCTCTTGTGGTGTGGATGAGTGGCTGGCTGTGGATGTTGGTTTGAATGTATGATTGACAGCACTGTCAATAGTTTTTTTCTTTTAGTACTGATTGCTTATTGATTCTGCACTCAATAAATGTTTTGTACACTGATTTGGGCAAAAACAATTATTGTTTCCATTTGTACCATTCCCACTTGACAAATTCACACGGCATCAAACACAACCTGCAATAGAGGCAGAGAGTAGGCATAGTGCACAGGCTGGAGGGAGCCACCTGCTGGTGGGAAGCAGAAGTCCACATACTTCAAAGGCACATTGCCACAAGCAGACAAAAACAGGAAAGGCACTGTTCCTAACAGCGATTCTGTATTACATACATCCTTGTAGGCTTATGGATGTGAACAGACTGTTATATCATTGCATCCACTCTTTCTGTACCTGCTGGTAAGACAATCTTATCTGAACCTGCTGCATAACCGGAAACTCACATTTATTTTAGTGTATTTTGATGTATTAAAGCATAAACTTTTGGAGTAAAGAAGATTCAGTTTATTGGTTAAAGCAAACATAAACTCAAAACTTCGTTTCTGCTCTAAAAAATAAGAAAAAGCAAAATAACCACTTATGTGGTTTGCTATGGTATATCTACGTACTCAAAGGACATCAGTTGCTGCCCAGGGACATAGATATCCGTCGATGGCTGGGAATGGCAGCCGCTCACTCCCACACGGGTACTTGCCACCACCCATTTGTGGGGAGCTAAATAAATGGGACACAGTCTAAGTCCTTGTGTCAATGATCGCCTGCATCATTATATCTAGCGGAGTAACACGTCCATGCATTACTTCCTGTTTAGCGTACTTATGGTACACTTATAGGAAATGTGCAAGGACATCTTGTGGCCAAATAGTAAAATTACACCTACATTCATTTTTTTTAAATAAGGCCCAACATTACATTTAAAATTAACCCCTTACCTCCCACCTTCTCCCATAGTTATCTAAATGAATAATATGCTTATTAAGAAAATACATACCGTATTTTTCGCCATATAAGATGCATTTTTTCTCTCCAAAAAAGGGGGTGAAAAGGTCCCTGCGTCTTATACGGCAAAGGCAGGGAATCCCCGACTTCCGAACGCCCGCCGATATGAACCGCCACCATCGGGGATTCCCTGCCTGTGTCCCCGATGTGCCTGACTCCCCGCTGTCTGTTTAACCTGCCCCCGCTTATGTCTCTGGGCCCCCCCGCTTATGTCTCCGGGTCCCCCTTGCAGTGTCAGTGGCAGCAGCTTACCTTCTCCAACTTGCCTGCGGTGATTGAAGAGGACATCCAGCTTCTGTGTGCGGCTTCCTCTAGTGCCGGCTTCTAATGACGCGTCATTAGAAGCCGACACTAGAGGAAGCCGCACACAGAAGCCGGATGTCTTCAATCACCGCAGGCAAGTTGGAGAAGGTAAGCTGCTGCCACTGACACTGCAGGGGGTCCCAGAGACATAAGCGGGGGCGTAGGATAAACACAGCGGGGAGACAGACCCAGCGGGGAAACATGAGGACGTGGGTGGGACCACAGGGCACGGGGGACCAGAGGACAAAAGGGGGGTGACCACAGGGTACAGGGGGGACCAGATGGCACAGGGGGGCAAAACAGAGGACACGGGGCAGACCAGAGGACACAGGAGGGCAGACCAGAGGACACTTGGGGTAGACTGGTAGATGAGACCACACGAGGTACACAGGAGGACACAATTTGGGGGAGGACATGTACAAGATGCTCCTGAAATATGGATGCACCAGGTTTAGTTTATATATTTTTTCCCGTTTCTTGCCCTCTAAACCTGGGTGCGTCTTATATTCCGGAGCGTCTTATACGGCGAAAAACATGGTAAATGGTATCCTTAGGGACTGAACTTTTTTATATGTATTTCAAAAGGGTATGGTAATGTTATTTATGAAATTATGGTCTTGTAATTAGTGGTGGATGCAAAATTGATAAAATGCACCTTTATTTCCAAATAAAATATTGGTGCCACACATTGTACTAGGGACATATTTTAAACATTTTTAATTACTGGGACAAATGAGCAAATAAAATGTGTGGGTTTTAATTACGGTAGCATGTATTATTTTAAAAAGGTCATTGCCAAAACCTGAGAAATAATTCATTTTTACCATTTTTTTTCTTTTCCCCCTGAAAATGCATTTAGAATAAAGTAATTAGCAAAATGTACCACCCAAAGAAAGCCTAATTAGTGGCGGAAAAAAACAAGATAGTTTAATTGTGATAAGTAGTAATAAAGTTATAGGCAAATGAATGTAAGGAGCACTGAAAGGTGAAATTTGCTCTGATACAGAAGGGGAAAACCCCCTCAGTAGTGAAGTGGTTGAAGAAAAATATTTCTTCATTACAACTTACAAAACTCCTACAACAAACCTGCAGTGTTTACTTCCTGTACATTCCTTGGATCACAGTAAGGGTTAACCTTTAGTGTTTACATATTAATACAGAACAAAAGCACACCACAACACAGCTTAGACACAGCTGACAGCCCTTATTTACAATTGCTGAATACTTGCTTATAAGGGGTAATTTGGGCTTCACACAGTGAATTTCTCAGCAACTATGTGTTTTCCTTGTGTGCTGTGCAAGAGTTTAGGTCCACTTTAAGCATTTAACTGCTTCTAAATATATCTATTAGGCCAGATGAAGAAGCCTAAAGGTGCGTACACACATGCGACTATAGTAGTTTGAAACGATCGTTCCCCGATCGTTTCAAATGATGATCGTTTAAAAAAAAGCAGCCAACGACCATTAAGTCTAACGACAGATGAACGATCTAGCTTGGCGGATTTTTTCCAACGACGATCGTTTGCAAAAGTAGTACATCGTCAGAAGTGGTCATTCGTACTAGGCTTGACATGCTCATTTCGCTATTTCTCCATGGAACTTTTCATTTTTATGCGCAAGCGCAATAGTTGCTTTACATGATGTAACGTTCGTTCGAATGATCAGATCGTTACACACATTTAAAAACTAACTTTACTTAGGTCGTTCTTTCGTCAATTAAAAGTTTGTTCGTCGTTCACAACGAACGATCGTTGTCGGATGTGTGTACGTAGCTTTAGTGGTCTCAAAAGACTGGTTTTAAAGGGACACTTAAGTCAAACAAAAAAAATGAGTTTTACTCACCTAGGGCTTCCAATAGCCCCCTGCAGCTGTCCGGTGCCCTCGCCGTCTCCCTCCTATCCTCCTGGCCCCGCCGGCAGCCACTTCCTGTTTCGGTGACAGGAGCTGACAGGCTGGGGACGCGAGTGATTCTTCGCATTTCCAGACACATTAGCACCCTCTATGCTGTTATATGGTATATGATATATGCTATAGCAGCATAGATGGCACTATTGTGGCCAGGAACGCGAAGAGTCACTTGCGCCCCAGCCTGTCAGCTCCTGTCATCGAAACAGGAAGTGGCTGCCGGCGGGGCCAGGAGGATCGGAGGGAGACGGTGAGGGCACCGGACAGCTGCAGGGGGCTATTGGAAGCCCCAGGTGAGTAAAACTCATTTTTTTTGTTTGACTTAAGTGTCCCTTTAAAGTTCAATTTAAAATGGAGGCTAAATTGTATTCTCTTTACTCTGTTTTTTAACTGATGCTATTCCTGGGGTACTTGAAGGGTTTTGTTATATTTAAATACAGAATGTATTTATAGGGGTTACATAATGATAATGTAAAGAATAAGTAATGCCAGAAAACCTCTTTTGCCTTCTCTCACCTCTGTTTTCTGCATGCACATAAACATGCAGTTTGCTGAAAGACTGCTTTGAGGATAGTTGGATCATCTGTATGCCTCTTAATGCCTATGAGGGACGTTTAATATCCTAATCTGTTTTATAAACATACAAACAAGTGTACTTTTATTGGTCATTGCTTAATATGTGCCTTTGTTTATTTATTGCTAGGGGCACTATGTGTAAATGATGGAAAGAATAGAACATGGAGTTCAGATAAAGAGTTGTCTGTAAACTGTGGTGTGCTTTTTATTCAGCTCCTGTGAGCAGCCAAGTTTCTCTTTTATTTTACACCGCTGGACAGAAATTGATACAATGTTTTATAGAAAACATTTAGGCTTTAGAAGGTAATAGCAAATCCTGCTTAAAACTAAATAACACCAAGTCTCAGACTTGGTATTTGACACAGGCACTTGTGAGAATAAAATGTCCCTCCTTCCAGCAGCAGCTTATTTCCCACCGGTTCTTATTTAATAATAGACACCGTTTTCCCATCATTTTTTTATTCTAGATTTTTGATCCTGCACCTGCTCTGCCGGAATTTTACATGAGTGTCATTACAATGCACTTCATGGCCTGGTTAATTAGCTGCATGTCTTACATGTTTACTGTATCTTGATGCTTAATTGTTCCGTGTCACTTCTGTGTTTTGTTTATCATCCTCTCTCATACTGAGATGCTCTTCCCCCTTAGGAAGTACAGAGATAGAATGGTGTGCTTTAATTAAAGAGGCTATTGTAGAACATAGAAATTAGAGAAAATTATGGGTTCATTTTGACAATTGTGATCATGCCCAGAAAAGTTCATTGCAATCTGGTGTACAGTGACTGCTAGTTTATTTTTTTATTTTATTTTATTTTTTTACTGTGCCTAGCTAGTTTACTTCATTTACATTACAGTATGTTTTTTAAGTAGGCCCTTTTATACATCGTATGGAATTGGAATGTTTTGTGTGCAGATAATGCACACAGCTGAAGTTAATTGGTTAGCTTTATTCCTCCTCAAATGTGCATGTATGGGTCTGCTGAGCAGTCAGTTGTGTACTCCTTAGGGCCCGTTCAGACTGCAAAATGTGGACGGCCACACATGCGGACCGCAACGCGTACGAACGCACGCCATTCGCGTTCGTATGCGTTGCGTGGCTGATCCCATCACTGAAAAGTGAATGGGACAGCCGCGCGTTTTTGTAAAATCTGCGTGCAGCATGCGTTCCCGGACCGCAAAGATCCGGAACGCATGCAGTGTGAACATCAGACATTGCACTCTATGCAATGTCTGATGTCCTGCGTGTCGGCCACCTGCACGCGTTTCCAAAACGCGGCTGGAAACGCATGCAGTGTGAACGGGCCCTAAGCATTGTCTATGTTTTGGGTTATATTGTCTGTGTTTTGGGTTATAAATACAAGAAACTCCTCTTATCCATGGTATTTATGGTCCAGGAAGAAGTCGGAGATCAATATTATTTAAATGTGGAAACCAATTCTTACCAATGTGGAACCAAGTGGATGAAGCTACATCCTTGCAAGTGTATTCTTCTACTCTGAGGGCCAAAAATTGTGCTACTAGATATCATAGACAGTAAACCCAAGCCTAAGTCATGTCAGGAGACAAGGGAGCTGCTGTGAGGTCCGTTTTGGGATTTTATGTATGTGAATATACTTGCATTTAGAACTTCAGATGGTCCTGCGTTCATTGAAATTACATTTTTGTTGTGGGTTTGTGCCTATGGCTGCAAACTCCAGTGCACCAACTTTTGTGCACCAGTAGGAATTGCCCTGAATTAGGCAAGCATGCAATTTTCTTTTCCTGAAAACAGGGGTTCATATGTATTACACACAATCCTGTATGATTTTCATATAGTGAAAGATTTTCCTTTATTTTGCCACAATCCTTGCCATACGGAATTAGTCATTAAATATTTTGTGTTTTCACTTAGGTAAGATTATATTGGTGTATTCATGGTTCTTCCCTGCTAGGAGCCTAAAAGCCTCTGTTTAGAATAACAGAATAAAGAATCCTTCCTGAGTCATCATTGAATTATTTATTATATTGTGTTATGCAAACCTGATGCCAGATCAACTGTGTGTCATGTGACCTATATTATAAGTCAAGTGCTATGCTTGAGGTTCAGGCTCATTGTCACTTCTGGTGATGTAACACATCTGCTGTGATCTCTCACACTCATTTTTCAGATGTATTTAAACAGTCCTGACATATTATACTATGCTTTACAGAGTGCATTGAACAATTTACATCTCTCATTGCTCCTACCACAGACTTGGTTCATTTTGGCAAGTCCCTATTAACCTTCAAACCTGGAATGACAAACACTACTCCAACTATAAACACTAAGAAGAGCGTCACTTGTGAATGAGAACTGGCGGAAACTAAGTACTGAGAAAGCTGAAGCTCTTGTCATTGGAGGTCAGCACCATTTATCAAAACCGCTCCAATTTGTCCTCACCACTCAGAAAATTAAACCTTAGAAATCAAAACTATGTTGTGACATCTTACTACTACTACCAAGCACTTAAAATTCACCCCCCTCCCTTTGCTGCTTTCAGAGGTCTTATGGCTGGTTCAACCTTCAACACAGGGGCTATTGCAATGTGCTTATTGATTGCCAGCATTGGTAAAGTGCTAGTGCAGTGTCCCACAGCAGCATTGTGATTTGGTTAAAATTCCAAGCTTGCTGCATGTTGCATATTTTAGAGCAATTCTGCTTGAATGAATGAGCAACACGTGTTCATTCAAAAATCTCTCTGAAAAGCATATTGCAAAATTGCAGTCATTAAGAATCGATTAAGCTTTGTAGTATAAACTAAGCCTGAGACAGTTTTGGGCTTCTAAACTAGTTGGAAGATCTGTGAAAGGATTGCTAGGCTGATCTTGTAATTCCCACTTGCACACTGTACTTACTTATTTGCCATATCAGTAAAATGAGTCGCATTGGATATGGTGCCAAACCTTTCCTCCTCTTATGGGTGATTTTATTTATGTTTGGAGTATGCAAAAAAAGCCCAGCAGGGGTCATATCATTGCAGCAACATTTGATAGGAATGACTGCAGTCAGATGTACTGTACATATAGATAGTAGATTCACAGTGCAGGAAGAGCAGCAAAAATTATTCCAGAATCTATAAGAAAACATGTTTAAAGGAACACTTGCATTTAAAACAACTTTTTTTTTTAATACTCTATATTGGGGTATACATTACCACTAGTGCTAGGGGCACTTTATTCACGCAGTTCTCTCTTCATTTCTCTATGCTTAAAAATCCCCTTTCATTCCTTACACTGCTCACAGATATACTTTACTGTGTCACAGAATGCAGGAGACATCAGGAGGAGGATCTGAGGGGGTAACAAGATGTTCTTTAATATTGCTGTAATACTAACAGTCAGGGTGAGGTATAAACACTACTCCTGACTGACTGGCTTGCTTGCTTGTGACCATGCACTGTGACCATGCCATGCAGGCTGCATCTACTTCATAGGCTGCTTTGTTGTGTCCAAGGGAGAGACACTGTTTACAAAGGCATTATCAGGATCTTTATCAGTCAGAGAACAGAAGACAAGGAACACACATTGCTGGAATCTTTAACCCCTTATCACCATTTGAATAAGATTCTTTCAGCAAGGTGATTATTAAACTAAAACACTGAGGAGTTGATAGCAACCCCCCCTGCGCAGGAACATGGTCTAGCCCTGCAGAGCCTTAAGCTGGCCATACACTAGGCCGATTACCCACCGATCGACAGCAGATTTGATCACTGGGATCGAATCTGCGGTCACATCGTTCACACTAAATGCTAAATTTCTATCTATTTCGGTCTGAAATAGATCGATCCCGTCGATCGCTCCATGCGGGAAATTCCCGTCGATTGCCCGCGGGTAGGGAGCGCATTGCTAGCAGCGTACGATCGACGCAGGTATAAATTACCTGAAGCTGGCTCCTGGCATCTTCTCCGCATCACCTTCCGCATCACGACATCCGGCGGCATCTGTGTATAACTTCCTGTGTCACTGCAGTGACAGCGGAAGTACAAATAGAGGGCGCTCTGGAGTGACAGAAAGTTATACGCGGATGTCGTGATGCGGAAGGTGATACGGAGAAGATGCCAGCCGGGAGGTGATGCGGAGAAGATGCCCGGGACCAGGCTTCAGGTAATGTATGCGGGGAGGGGGGGACGGGCGACAGCGGCAGCTCAGCAGATGGTGAATCATTTTCAAGCTGAAATCGATTCACAATCTGTTTGCAGTAAAGGCAGCCATACGATCCCTCTCTGATCAGATTCGATCAGAGAGGGATCTATCTGTTGGTCGAATCTGATGGCAAATCGACCAGTGTATGACTACCTTTAAGGTGCGTACACACGCACTACGGCCACCAATGACTGGTCCGTTAGACCCTCCCGCTGGGCGGACTTTCAAGTGACAGTAGTGCTTGTGTACGCGCTGTCGGCGGACTCATAAGGCTGTTTCTGAGCGATCCGCTTAGCGGATTGCTCACATACAGTATATGTACAGTGCCAAGCACACAAATAACTATGCTGTTTTACTTCTCTTTCTGTGCTAGAGTTAAACATCGAGTATGCAAGTAACTATAGTAAGACTATAGCATAACCCTAAGTAATTAGTAATTACAGCCATAAAATGCTTTTCTGTCAGTAAATGGCTTCCCAGTTCTGAGAGCAGAAAAGAGATAGTCAATAGATTTTGAGCTCTGCACACTTCATTGAAGGTGTCATTGAGCAGAGACAATGAAACTTAAAAAAACTAGATTTAAATGTAAATTGACTGTGGGATATCTAAAAAAAAAAAAAAAAAAAAAAGTCATTTTTTGGAGGGGGAGGATAGATGCAATTGTTTTTCTCATCAGTTTATTTTCACCTTAGATGTCCTTTAAGGGAAACCTGAACTGAGTGAAATTATTTAAAATAAAGACATGATGTAGCTGCAAATGAATATTACATACTTGCCTCTCCGCCAGTTCCGATCAGAAGCTCACCATTTTCTTCTTATAATGATCCCTTCCAGTTCTGACAAGATTTTGTGAGAACTGAAATATACCAGTTGCTGTCAGTTATATATCAGCAGCTGTCAGTTACAACTGAATGTGCAAGGTAGTGTCCATGTTTCCCTATGGCTCAAGTTCGTGATAGTACAGTTTAACAGTGTGCTTACCAGGAAGCTGTTAAGGGGTAATGGCCATTTTCAAAATGGAGGACATACAATTCCATTGATCAAAGTGGACAACCAGGACACAGGAGAGGAGAAAGAGATTGATGAGCAGACTACATGGGAGTCAAGTATGACCTGTGTATGTTTATTTTGACTTTTTATTTTCGGTTCTCAGGTTCTCTTTAAGGTCTCTACATCTCAGGTCTTCCTGTTCAGTAAGCCAGTACCTATTCAGTAAGAAGTCCTTAGGCTAGATTAACTAACACTGCTACTGCCTACTGAGCGCCCTCAAGCGCTTTGAATCCACCAGGAGAAAAGCACAATATAAATGTTATTTGTCTTGTTTACATACCTTCAAATTATTCTTTGCTTTATACTGTAAAACGTTATTCATTATCATTATCCATTCTAAACATGTTGTGGCACATTTCAAGGTGAATTAAGTAGCTAATCAAGAAGTACACATTACTTGATGAATGATAAGACTTCAATACAAGCAAAAGTCTGCAAAGTTTGAAAATCAATACTGTACAATTGCCAGATCTCATGATAACGCAGATATTTCACCTTACAAGTTTACAGAGAAGCAAGTGCGTTCGTTAAAAAAAACAAAATCCACAAAACACAAATAAATAAAAGGAAAGTTAATATTTTTATAGTATAGTAACCTTATATGTATACTTCTATACTAATGTAAATTCTTATGAGCCCATACAACAGAAGTAACAATTTGTCTAAACTGTTTACATGTCCAGATAATTGGTAGTAATGGGTTAAAAAGGTTACTGTTTATTACTTTTCTAAATTACCTAATCTACTAACTGTTTTGAGCATTTAGCACATACAGAGAATCTCTCTGATTCTAAAATATAGTGATGAAAGAAATGTCCAATTTATGTTTATTTTAAATTTTACAATTTTTAGTGTTTTTTTTTATCTTCTAAAAGAAATTCCAAATAGGGAAAATGTGGGTGGGTACTTTTATGAAAGGATTAATGCAATGTTTATTTACTGCTTAACCATGCACATATTTATACTGTGAACCTCTGAACTCGCTGTGTAATAATGTTTTATTTTGCTTTATAGCAAACATTTGCCACCGCTTACACTGGATTGCTGTGACACAGCCCTCCATCAGTCTGTCTCCGCCATCAGTCTGCATTTTCTCTTCCTTCCCATAAGTAGTTAGATGACTGCCATAATGCTCATACAGATGCTTCATAGAAAACCGATGGGGAATTTTGACATGTAAAGCTGTCAGCATGCCTATCCCAGTGCCCAGCAATATGGGTTCCCTTGGGTTCCTCTGCAGTCATTCTGAATTGTTGACTGACATTAGTGTGAGCACATTTTAAAGCTGCCATGGATCTTTTGTGTAGAGTCTAGAAATAAAATTGCTAGGTACTTTATGAATAAGTATCTAATACCACAGAGGCTGAAAGAAGAGTGACATTGGCCATGAATTATTCATTGTGTTTCAGTAGTGTCTAACTAAATATCACTAATGAGGGAAGTTTTCCACACACCAACACAAAAAAACACTAATTTCAGTTGGTTCATTGTGCATGCAGAATGCATTTAATGAGTTGGTGTTTGTCATTAAATGTTCATCATAGTTAAGTTTTTTTTGTATTTTTTATATATATAAATGCTTTCAACAAGATATAATTATATTAAAACAGGTAACTTCTGAAACGAACACCTAAATTAGAAAAAAAAAATAGACAATCATATAGACATCCTGTAATTATCTTCTCACTGCCTAATTGGTGAACTGTGCAACAGATATGTCTTAATGATTATATTCGACAATGCTTTGACAAGCAAGTGCTTGTTTTAAAAGTACAATTTTTTTTTCTCTGTTTGCAGCAGGCTGTCAATCAGCTAGGGGGAGGGATTAGCTGTAACACAGGTGATTAATTAACAGGAAGTGTAAGCTACAGCTCTAATCTTGGTGGAGGGCTGCTTTCACTTCACTGCTGGGAGATTGTGAGCTCTGATTATATTATATTGCTGTTGTTTGTAAAGTGTGTGTGTTGCTGCTTTGATATCTGGGGCTTGTGCATAGCGATTCATCAGATATCTAACAGCAAGTGCTTGTTTTAAAAGTACAATTTTTTTTTTCTCTGTTTGCAGCAGGCTGTCAATCAGCTAGGGGGAGGGATTAGCTGTAACACAGGTGATTAATTAACAGGAAGTGTAAGCTACAGCTCTAATCTTGGTGGAGGGCTGCTTTCACTTCACTGCTGGGAGATTGTGAGCTCTGATTATATTATATTGCTGTTGTTTGTAAAGTGTGTGTGTTGCTGCTTTGATATCTGGGGCTTGTGCATAGCGATTCATCAGATATCTAACAGCAAGTGCTTGTTTTAAAAGTACAATTTTTTTTTCTCTGTTTGCAGCAGGCTGTCAATCAGCTAGGGGGAGGGATTAGCTGTAACACAGGTGATTAATTAACAGGAAGTGTAAGCTACAGCTCTAATCTTGGTGGAGGGCTGCTTTCACTTCACTGCTGGGAGATTGTGAGCTCTGATTATATTATATTGCTGTTGTTTGTAAAGTGTGTGTGTTGCTGCTTTGATATCTGGGGCTTGTGCATAGCGATTCATCAGATATCTAACAGCAAGTGCTTGTTTTAAAAGTACAATTTTTTTTTTCTCTGTTTGCAGCAGGCTGTCAATCAGCTAGGGGGAGGGATTAGCTGTAACACGAGGTATTTGGACAGCTTCAGGTCTCAGTACTGAGCTTGCTCAGTCTGTGGCTTGCTCACTAAGTGGCTTCGACACAAGTGGCTTCGACACAAGTGGCATAGGCGTTAAAAAACAGGCGTTAGAACACAGGCACAAAGAGAGAAGGGAGAGGAAACAGGTAAGGACTAAAAAAAAAACAAAAAAAAAAACCTTCAACCAATATTGCGGTTTTTTTGCATTGGTTAGAATGTGCTAACACGTTGTGGTGTAGTCTTTAAGTTTTGAGGACTCCACCCCAGCTTCACTCACTCCCCCTCCCCTCCTCCCCCTCCTCCCCCCCACCCCAACTTTACTCACTCCCCCTCCTCCACCCCAACTTACTCACTCCCCCTCCTCCACCCCTCCCCCTCTTCCACCCCAGCTACACTTACTCCCGAACGTCACTCACTCTCCCGTTTCATCTTTTACCACCATAGTTTACTTTAAATAAATTTTCCCCACACAATAGTCATCATGTTGGACAATGCAGTACAGTGTACATCCTGCAGCATGTATGCATGCCTTGATCAGCGGATTGAGGGTGTTTACTGTTGCCCTGGATGTGTGCGTGTTGCTTGGTTAGAGGCGGAAGTCGCAGAGCTAAATAAGCATCTCGCAACACTGAGACGCATACACAACATGGAGATGAGCTTGGATCTCACGATCCAGACACTTGATGGAACCCTTGAAGATGAGGTGGGTGGAGTAAAGCCGGAGCAAGAAGCAGAGGTAGCCGCTAGTTGGGTCACAGTTAGAAGGGGTAGGGGAAAAAGTGGCAGGGAGGCTAGTCCCGAGTTGTCCCTCACTAATAAGTATGCTTGTTTGCGTAATATTGGTGAGGACGACTCTGGAGTAGCAATGCTGCAGCAGGATGTGCTCCTTAGCAACCAAGGGGCAGACTGCTGTAACGAGAAAGGGAATAGGAGTGCAGCTAAGGCTAGACAGGTACTGGTGGTAGGGGATTCAATTATTAGGCGCACAGACAGGGTAATCTGTCGAAGAAACCGTGAATGCCGTACAGTCTGTTGCCTCCCGGGTGCTCGGGTTCGGCATATAGCGGAAAGAATTGACAGATTATTGGGTGGGGCTGGGGAAGACCCGGCTGTCATGGTACACATTGGCACCAATGACAAAGTTAGTGGGAGATGGAAGGTCCTCAAAAATGATTTTCAGGTACTTGGAGATAAACTTAAAGCAAGGACCTCCAAGGTGGTGTTCTCTGAAATACTGCCAGTGCCACGTGCTACATCTGAGAGACAGAGGGAGCTTAGGGAGTTAAATAAGTGGCTGAGAAATTGGTGTAGGAAGGAAGGGTTTGGGTTCCTGGAGAACTGGGCAGACTTTGCAGTCGGCTACAGGTTCTACAGCAGGGACGGGCTGCACCTTAATGGGGAGAGTGCAGCTGCATTGGGGGAGAAGATGGCTAAACGGTTGGAGGAGATTTTAAACTAGGATCTGGGGGGAGGCGGGAGGATAAAGTCTCAACATATAGACAAGATAAGGTAAAAAGACAGTGGGAGCCTAACATTATGGGGGGTGGAGAGGGGGGTGGGGACAGTGTAAAGATTAAGGAGGTTGGTAAAACTTCAAGTAGCCCATTTCAGGTAAACAAAATTGGTAAATGTGGTGGTAAAAATATAAAGTGCATGATAACCAATGCTCGGAGCCTTGCAAATAAAATAGATGAACTAGAGTTCATTCTGAATGACAAAGGCTATGACATTGTGGGAATAACCGAGACATGGATGGATGAAAGTCATGACTGGATAGCCAATTTAAAAGGATACAATGTGTTCAGGAGGGATAGAACAGGGAAAAAAGGTGGAGGGGTTTGTCTCTTTGTTAAGAATTCTTTTACAGCTGTCCTCAACGATGAGATGGAGGAAGATTGCGAAGATGTGGAGTCCGTTTGGGTAAATATTCATGGTGGAAATAAAAGTTGCCAATTGCTTATTGGGGTATGCTACAGACCACCTCATATTAATGAAGCTGCAGAACTGCAATTACTACAGCAAATTGAAAAAGCGGCAAGTAAAAATGAGGTCATAGTTATGGGCGACTTCAACTTTCCAGACATTGACTGGGGTATTGAGGCTACCCATTCTGGTAAAAGCAGCAGATTTCTGGCAGCACTACAGGACAATTACTTGACTCAAATGGTAACGGAACCAACTAGGGGGAATGCGTTACTGGATCTGATCATTTCGAATAGACCAGATAATGTATCAAATGTGCAGGTTCAAGAACATTTGGGAAATAGTGATCACAACATGATAACGTTTGATCTGGTGACTGATAGGCCACGGGGCAGCGGGACCACTAAAACTATGAATTTTAGAAAAGCAAAGTTCAATCAAATTAGGCAGGCACTAAGTTTGGTGAACTGGGATAATGTACTACAAGGGGAGGACACTGAAGGGAAATGGCAAGCTTTTAAACGTATTCTCAATCAATATTGTAGTATGTATATCCCATATGGAAACAAAATGTCTAGGAATAAAAAAAGGCCTCTATGGATGAATAGAAAGGTTAGAGATAAAATGAAGAGGAAAAAGAATGCCTATAAGGTCCTAAAACAGGAGGGGTCCGAGGCTGCACTCAGCAATTACAAGGAGTGCAATAAAAATTGTAAAAAAGAAATTAGGCTAGCAAAGATCGAAGCTGAAAATCAAATCGCTAGGGATATCAAATCTAACCCAAAAAAGTTTTACAAGTACATCAACTCTAAAAAAAGAAAGGTTGACTGTATAGGACTCCTAAAGGATGAAGGTGGAAACTCAATGGTGGATGACCAAGGTAAGGCAGAGTTATTAAATGCTTTCTTTGCTTCTGTCTTTACAAAGGAAACAGCACTGTTGCAAATTACAGAGGCGGAAGAGTCTCAATCTTCTAACTGTAATATTAAATACTTAACGCAGGAAGAAGTAAAGGCAAGACTAAATAAATTAAAAATAGACAAGGCACCTGGCCCGGATGGCATGCATCCTCGGGTCCTAAGGGAATTAAGTTCAGTTATAGATAAACCCCTTTATCTTATCTTTTGTGACTCTCTTGCAACTGGCAGAGTCCCAGTGGATTGGCGTACAGCCCACGTTTTCCCATTATTTAAGAAGGGCAAAAAATCAGATCCAGGAAATTATAGACCTGTAAGCTTAACATCAGTTGTATGCAAACTATTTGAGGGGTTACTAAGAGATACTATACATGACTTCATAGTAGAAAATAATCTTATTTCTCAGCATCAACATGGGTTTACTAAAGACAGGTCCTGTTTGACTAACATGCTCAGCTTTTATGAGGTAGTGAATGCTAATATGGATATTGGGAATGCTGTAGATGTGATATACTTAGACTTTGCTAAGGCCTTCGACACTGTTCCCCACAAAAGTCTGGTGCAAAAGATGAGGATGCAAGGACTGGGGAAGAGTCTGTGTGCTTGGATAGGGAACTGGCTAATGGACAGAAAACAAAGAGTTGTGGTCAATGGATCATACTCAAAATGGGAGACTGTTAGCAGTGGGGTCCCACAGGGGTCTGTACTGGGTCCAGTGCTCTTCAATTTATTTATTAATGACCTAGTGGATACAGTAGTGAGCAATGTTGCTATTTTTGCAGATGATACAAAATTGTGCAGAATCATCAACTCTAAGGAAGATAGTGTTATATTGCAACAGGATCTGGATAGGATGGCTATATGGGCACATACATGGCAGATGAAATTCAATGTTGACAAATGTAAAGTCATGCATTTTGGTCGTACCAATGGTCTAACACCATACAAAATAAATGGGATACAGTTGGGGACATCAAACTTGGAGAAGGACTTAGGAGTACTCATCGACAACAAGTTAAATAATCGTACTCAATGCCAAGCCGCTGCAGCTAAAGCTAACAAAATTTTGGGATGCATTAAAAGGGAAATAAAAACTCGAGATGCTAGCATAATATTGCCCCTGTTTAACTCTCTAGTAAGGCCACATCTGGAATATGGAATTCAGTTCTGGGCACCACATTACAAAAAAGATATTGCAGTTCTAGAGCAGGTGCAGAGACGAGCAACAAAATTGATACGTGGGATGGAAGGTCTCACTTACCAAGAAAGGTTAGATAAACTGGGTTTATTTAGTCTAGAGAAAAGACGCCTTAGAGGAGATCTAATTAACATGTATAAATACATCAGAGGGCAATATAATAGCTTGGCGGATGAGCTTTTTGTCCCTAGGCCTTCTCAAAGGACTAGAGGACATGATCTGCGCATGGAGGAAAAACGTTTTAGCCATTTATTTAGGAAAGGGTTCTTTACAGTAAGAGTGATTAAGATGTGGAATGCATTGCCACAGGAAGTCGTTATGGCAAACTCTATACCTGCATTTAAAGGGGGCTTAGATGCTTTCCTTGCGTTGAATGACATCCATGGCTACAATTACTAGGTAATGCCAATGATGTTGATCCAGGGATTTTATCTGATTGCCATCTGGAGTCGGGAAGGAATTTTTACCTTGTAAGGGTTTTTTCGCCTTCCTCTGGATCAACAGGGATATGTGAGGGAGCAGGCTGGAGTTGTACTTTGTACTGGTTGAACTCGATGGACGTATGTCTTTTTTCAACCAAAGTAACTATGTAACTATGTAACTATGTAACTATGTACTTGCACACAACGTTCTGGAATGCTTGTAGCCATTTCTGTGTATCAGTCTAGCAATGGCACACTATACATTATCATATGTATACCACACCTTTAGGCAGTGGCTGATTACAGCGTGGAGAGCATTAAGTACTGAACAGTGTGTGCATTTTGAATGTCACGTGGAGCCTACTCCTTCAACCACAGGCTTCAGGGCTTCAGGGTCAATGGTGGCCTTCAAAGTGCATGTAGATAAGTCCTCATCAATAGGTGGTAATGAAGGAAGAATATCTGCAGTGAATTTAAAACTTCAGTTTACTGACACATAAAACCTGATTATCACAGTGTGGATATTTTACTTAGCACTAATTATGTACTCAACATGTATGTGTGTGTTTGTTGGGGGGGCAGAGAACTTTATCTATTCTAAGTAATTACTTCTTCTAGGAGCACATCTGGTCATTTGTCCTGCAGCTGGCAGTTATATCAGTCAGCTTCAGTGAGGTGCAAATATGCAATCAAAAGACATCAAAACAATAAAGCAGTCTCGGTGTTGTATATTCTTTTTTTCACTGTTTATCATGGTTTAGAGGGGATAAAATCTTGATAATACCACTTTAAAGTGGATCCAAGACATACTTTTGCTGCCTTCATTTTTCTGTCTCTTACATGTAGTTTATTGAGCATTTTTCCCCCGTTTTTAAAATTTTATTTCCTAATTATTATTATTATTTAGTATTCATAAAGCGCCGACATCTTACGTAGAGCTGTACAGAGAATATAGTCTTGTCACTAACTGTCCTTCAGAGGAGTTCACAATCTAATCCCTACCATAGTCATATGTCTATGTATATATCATGTAGTGTATGTAGTCTAGGGCCAATTTAGGGGGAAGCCAATTAACTTATCTGTATGTTTTGGGGATGTGGGATGAAACCAAAATGCCCGGAGGAAACCCACACAGACGGGGAAACCATACAAACTCCTTGCAGATGTTGTCCTGGCTGGGTTAATTGCATGTAAATGAATGTGTCCACGCCCTCAGCTTCTCCAGTGCCTAGGCATTCTGATTCCCATGTTGCAAGTGCTTATGGGAGCTCAGCCTGGGGAGGTGGCTTTTGCTGAAGCATACACAAGATTTCAGAGACAAAGGGGCAGAGATGGGAGAGGGAGTGGAGTTTTCACAGGATGAGGGGCGGAGATGCAGAGCAGCTTGCCTGTGTAATAATGACAAGCAGAATATGGCTGCCCTCATTTTATCACAGGAAGAAATAATCATGTACTGTTGAAGCTGTTTGCAGCGTACTGTGTAAACCATCTAATATTTAGATAAGATATATAGACAAGTTACTTGCTATAGTTAGTTTTTCATCCGCTTTAAGGGCTGTCCATGTCCTGTGCCGCTGGCTGGGGTGCTGAGATTGGGCAGTGCTACCGCATTACTATAATGAGAATGCATATGCATAGTTTAATTTTTTCTTGTTTATATAATTTTAGTTTTAGTACTTAATATAGATGTTTAAATTCTTTTATTTTGAGAGTAAAAATATGAATTAAAAACGAAGATGGGATATTTGACAAGCTTTATTAGAGCAAGAAAGGTCTTGTTTTGGTGCAGTGAAGAAAGCAGGTGTCTAGAGAAAGGACCTAGTTACCACTCAGTCAGCATGTTTGGGCACTTGGTTAATGTAATGTTAGAGATAAGTTTGCTGGAATAATAAAGCTGCACTTTTTCTACTTAGAAAACATTGAGGTGGAGGTTCAATATTTCATATGTTTTAAATAAAAAATACACTTTTTTATGCCAAATATGAAGAGGGAAATGAAATGAATATGCAGACAGAACAGAAACATCAGTATTTGCCAGTAAATCCTTAATGATGTGAGGTGATAATAAGCGCACACTTTTTTGCTTCCCTTCCTCAATCGCCGGAACGGAAAACCGCCGGGGTGCGCAGGCCCGCGGCCACACGGGTACTGCTGCTTAAACACTGGATGAGAATATTAATCCAGTTAGGTTTTAGTGGTGCCTATCTGTACAAGAATACTCGTCCAGATAGGCTTAAGTGTTTGAACTTCTTATCCCCTCAAATTTGCATATGGCCTTTTTTAGTACTTTTATGTCTGAAGGAGGCCATAGGTATCAGATGGTGGTTAAGATTGCATGCATGGTGTGTTCATTCTAAGGTTCTTCCATATTCATTAGTAGAGACACATAGATCAGCCAACCAGACACATTTATAATTATGGAGAGAAGAGGTGACAGTGCTAACAGATGGCCCCAGTACTTTGTACCAAAATATAATGGCTGAAAAAAAAATGACAAAATGACCAAAAAAAGTCTAATATCTTACCAATGCCACAGAAGCCCTAACATTTTATAGGAAATCTGAACTTCTGTAAAAAATGTTTTCCTCTATGACTACTATTTATATTGTAATTTAATCAGGAACTGTATCAGAAGTGTCTTATCTTGTCTGGTGTACAGACACATACAGAATAATGCGTGAGGTAGCCGAGATGACTGAGCACATGAGTGTAAACCGGTAACTAGCTGTATCTGTCAGTGATCTGATAGGCTGTGTGAAAAAGTGTTTTGAGTATTCAGTGCTCTGCTGTCGTGGTTGCAAGTAAGCATTTTTTAAATCATCTACCATGTTCTGAAAGCTGGATTGAAACCCGGAAAACAAAAGCAATTTTAATAACATTAAAATACATAATGTGTTTTAAATCTTAAACAATATTTTTGTTATTTCTACTGAGAAATGACATTACATTAAACACATTGGGTGCTTAATCACAGAAGCCGTTATGCTTTACAAAGTTTGATGCCATTTATTAGATGATTCAGTAGAATATTAACACGTTATTACATTGTACAACAAGCTCTTATTAATTTTAGCCCTGAAATCTCTTCAGAGTAATATGCACACCAATTTTATATTCTCTATACAGTAGGTAATGCCAGTAGTATTTAATTCTACATGTACACAACTAGTTCTTGATTACTGCTTTATAAAAAAAAACACAAGAAAACCCTGTCATAACAGTTTTGGAGGGATACACAGGATCTTCTCAAAAAATTAGCATATTGTGATAAAGTTCATTATTTTCTGCAATGTACTGATAAACATTAGACTTTCATATATTTTAGATTCATTACACACAACTGAAGTAGTTTAAACCTTTTATTGTTTTAATATTGATGATTTTGTTATACAGCTCATGAAAACCCAAATTTCCTATCTCAAAAAATTAGCATATTTCATCCGACCAATAAAAGAAAAGTGTTTTTAAAACAAAAAAAGTCAACTTTCAAAGAATTATGTTCAGTTATGCACTTAATACTTGGTCAGGAATCCTTTTGCAGAAATGACTGCTTCAATGTGGCGTGGCATGGAGGCAATCAGTCTGTGGCACTGCTCAGGTGTTATGGAGGCCCAGGGTGCTTCGATAGCGGCCTTAAGCTCATCCAGAGTGTTGAGTCTTGCGTCTCTCAACTTTCTCTTCACAATATCCCACAGATTCTCTATGGGGTTCAGGTCAGGAGAGTTGGCAGGCCGATTGAGCACAGTAATACCATGGTCAGTAAACCATTTACCAGTGGTTTTGGCACTGTGAGCAGGTGCCAGGTCATGCTGAAAAATGAAATCCTCATCTCCATAAAGTGGGGATGTGCACACATACTGTATGCACACACATTGACTTTTGCATCAGCCTCTCCTCTTCCATATGCATCTCTAATGTGGGATTTAATGTTTATTTGTATAATCCTGTTGCATGGGTATGGTTGCTGGTTTTCCTCACATTGCAAGCAGGTCTGACATAGGCAGAGCTATCATATATGTGAAACCTGCATCTCTAGAAGTATGTGCTGCAATGTAGTGTCAGGATGCTTTGCCAGAGTCTTTAAGAGTGATTTGTCTGGCATTACCTAATCAGTACGGTTATATGCAGGTGAAAGGACCTCTCACTCTATTTACCCCACATGACTAGGAAGTGATTTGTGCCTAAAGTTGAAAATCAACTTTTTAGCGCTCCCTAAAGGCAGCTTTCAGAAACGCAAAGTTATACTGATCACCGTAGAAAATGTATAAAGCAGCAGTGTAAAATTGCACAAACCAGAGAAGTCCATTAACATCATAAATAGCAAAGTCATAGCAGTGAAGGCTGAAAGTTCATAGCTATGAAAACTTAGTTTAGACTATATTATTTGCAAAATGTAATTGCTCTTCATTTATTATTGCAACTTAGACTTTCATCAAGTTGGAAGGTGGTTTTTCTGTTTTTGTTTTTTACCTAAATATGGCACGAGTTTGGATTATTTTTCATTTGGTTCCTCACATAAAATATCTTCATTACCCAGAACTAAAATGATGAATTGGATGTCTTAAGACTACTTAAAGGAATGCTTAATTGTATTGTTGAAGTGTCAGTATTTGCAGGTGAGTAGATCAGATATAGTTCTACAAATTCTACATCATTTTTCTTGTTACTCTCAAACTGAATTATATTAAAATGTGTTTTAGAGTCATCTCTGCACAAGATGCATATTAATTAGTTGCAAATGATGTACAAAGGAGCTGAGGACATAAACCAGTACACTAGACATATAATTGTAATGCACATACACCCACATAATGCACATCCACCCACACTTTGCAGTCTCAGATACATTGTTATTGCTTACTGACTTTAGAGGAAAATTCTGAATTAATGAGATGTGAATCAGAAAATGTTAGGGAAAAATAATAATAAAAGAAAATAACAGAAATATTCATGCATTTGGAAGTCCAGATATTCAAGTAGTAATCCTGATCTTTGTCAGGTTAAAGTGAACCTCCAGACTAAAGATCTACTCAGCAGCACTGAAAACGCTTGGTGTTTCTTTAACAGTTTCACGGCATTAGAACTTTGTTTTTCTTACCCAAGCCTCATTTTTAGCTGCACAGAAGCAAACTGCCCGGGCATTTTTCCCCTGATGCTGTGCAAAGCATGATGGGATTTCTGATGATGTTGTTCTCTTTCTGCTGTTTTGGTGCAAATCTGCTTGTTAAAATTATGCATTTGAGATTTGAAGCCTAGCGCGCACAGCTGGGAGGGGTGATCAGGACACAGGACAGTTGGAACTGTGGCTCATGCTCCCTGTCACCTCCTTTCAACCAATAAGATGGGTGCCCCATGAAAAAGATGGCCCATGAAATCACAAACATTTTCCTGTTATATTAAAACAGGGTGGGTAAGAGATTATATTACCTATCTATGTTAATTAACATAACTAATGTAACTTAATGACAGAATGTTTGTTTTGGCTGAAGTTCCCTTTTAATAATGTAGAATATTGAACTAAAAAAAATTGACCAGATTTGACTAACTTATGGGCCACATTTTGAAAAGTCACTTAAACATAAGATTATTATTATTATTATTATTATTATTTAGTATTTATATAGCGCCGACATATTACGCAGCGCTGTACAGTGTATATATATATCTTGTCACTAACTGTCCCTCAAAGGAGCTCACAATCTAATCCCTACCATTGCCATATGTCTATATTATGTAGTGTATTTATTGTAGTCTAGGGCCAATTTTTAGGGGGAGCCAATTAACTTATCCGTATGTTTTTGGGGTGTGGGAGGAAACCGGAGCGCCCGGAGGAAACCCACGCAGACACGGAGAGAACATACAAACTCTTTGCAGATAGTGCCCTGGCTGGGATTCGAACCAGGGACCCAGCGCTGCAAGGCGAGAGAGCTAACCACTACGCCACCGTGTTGCCTATGGAGGTGCACACACAAATGCTCACGCTTCAGTTTTCTTGTGCATTAGGAAGCTGCAATTAGTTGTGGTTTAACAGCAGGTGTGTGTAGTGGAACCAATGGATCGCATGCAGTTGAAGGTTAAATAAATCTTATTTTAGTAAGAAGCAGTGGAAATCACAAACTTATAACTGCAACACATCAAATATATGCAAACTGAAATGAAGCACTATGCAAAGGGTTGTGTTATCACAGAACACAGTCCAGTAGGACAACAAGTCCTAGCATGTCTGGCAGAACTAGTCAGCAAAGGTAAATGTACATATAACTTCAATAGACAGTTCTGTAAACTAGTGTAACAGAATTCAGTGAATTCAGTTTCTGGTACTTGCGCTTTCCAAGATTTCTGCATCAAAGTCCTCCTGAGCAGTTCAGCTTCTGCAGGCTGGTCTCATCTCACTCAGCAGACTGTATCAGGCCTCAGATGTTTCTAGAAGACCAGGCCTCAAACCACCCCTATGTGTCCACAGTGCTCTGGACTTCTCTCTGGATGGTTTGCCTGGTAGAATAGAGGTCTTGAACTCCAAAGCTTGCTGTTTCGCTCTGAAGCCACCAGCATGCTTCCAAACTGGATACTGCTCCAAGATGGGTAGTGAGTAACTTGCCTCTGCTCCTCTCACTCCATCCACCCGTGCTGTACTAAGCAAAGAGTATAGGGCAGAAGAGCCCTTTATAGATTCCTAGGAGGGGCTTCCTGTGCCTGGGCATGTTAAAGGGGGTGATGCCTTTTGCTCTTAAAGTAGCATTACTCTGACCTGTTTGAGTGGACTCATGGTAGTCTAAATACTCTGGCAGAGTCACCCTGTTACAGTGGTACAAATACTGTACTTTATGCCATCTGAGAAAGTGTTAAAATTAAAGTTTTATCTGTGATCAGCGAGAGGTTTACATCTGAAGCATCACATATAGACAAAGCATTTAAACCAAGATGCTTAAGCATAATTTCAGAATCATTTATTTTGCTAAGTACAAACAGGGGGTTATACTATAATTGTTTTTGGCTCATAAAAGTTCTGGAAGCATGAAGGGGGGGGGGGATAATGCCCAAAAGCCAAGAGCTGAGGCTGCCACACAACGGCACCACCACCAGTCGCACTTGGCATTTATCACACTTATTATCCAAAAAGAGAACTTATAATGGATAGCATTATAAGATGTTAAGAAATTTGCAGAATTATTGGCATCAGTGCTACGGCCCTAGGTCACACTTTTGATAGGCAATTAAATTTAACATTGTTAGTTCACTGATGGCATTAGCAAGCTCACTTTACAGAATGATGCCCTGTTCAGTGATCAGTTGCGTTGCAGAATAGTTCTGCATGTCTATTCACTGCCCATACAATACTATGGACCTGTGCACGTCTCTGCATTGTAACAGGTTATGCTATTCAGTTCTCACTGCATGCAGGCTCTGAATTAATGTCAATGTCACGTCTCCATTGCAGGTCACACACACTCCAGAAAAAAATAGGGGGTCGCAGATGAAATCCCAGGTCACACACATTATAACACACATTATAATGCATGCGTTGTGCAACACACCACTGTAAACCTAGCGTTAGTGTACAAGCCAGAAAAGGAACAAAGCACTCCATCTGTTCTCTTGGTGTTTTGGTGCGTTTTCTCCCTAGTTCCAAAGTCACATTGGTAGGTTACTCCTATTGGCTCTAGACTATGGTAAGGGTATTAGACCTATGATAACGTATGGTATGGTACATCTAGAGACTGCTAGGGATTAGAGATGTCTGCGAATGGTCTGGGATTTGTTCGCCGGCGAACCCCTCACCCTGTATTACTTCCGGGTTGCTATGACCCGGAGTAGTACAGCTACGCTGGGCCGGCGGTGCACGTCCTTGATCGCGTGCCTGTTGCCGGGCACTTTCTGCGCATGTGCGTTACGTCATGAGTGACGTCACGCTCATGCGCAGAGAGTGCCCGGCAACAGACGCGCGATCAAGGACGCGCACCGCCGGCCCAGCACAGCTGTACTACTCCGGGTCATAGTGACGCGGAAATAGTAGTGGCCCATAGAGGTTCGCTGGCAAACAGTTTGCCAACATCTCTACTAGGGGTATGATTTGGTGTACTCTTTAAGGGCGTATTCTTTGCTTGTGGTTTTTCATAGGAAAACCATATTAGCGTTTAAATTTGTGCCTTAATATTATTTTGTGCTGTGTTGCATTTTTAAATGCACAACATGCTGCCACTTTCCCCAGGAATATACACTTAAATGTTTATGATAGTGGATGCAAAAGCACATGACACATGGGAATGCACATTGTTGCTCGGGGTGAAACACACATGAGCAAACACATACTGGAAGCGTGGAAGACCCCTAAAGGGCAGTGGAAAAGGTTGCTGCTATATAAATTAATATTAGTAGTAAAATATGGATATTTTCTTAGCATAAATATGCCTCAAGCAAATATAAGAACTATAAAACAACTAGAATTGTATAAGCAACACTTGGTTCACTACATAGCTACAGCTTCAGTTAAGAAAACATTTTTCAGCCACTCTGTAAGACCTGCAAATACTCATCTTTATATGGCTTGCTATAGAGTCTGTTGATAATTACTGATAAGGCCAACTGCCAGACGATAGCAAAATTCATTTTCTTACCAGGAAAAGCAAAAGCTGAGTATTGGAGTTTGGTGTATAATGATTTTCCTGAATAATATAAATATTAACCTTTGTGACCTGCTCCTGACAGCCCGTCTTATCCTCCTCACACCAAGAGCAGAAAGGGTCATTTTTCCTCTCTAATACGCTTGTCAAGGAATGTTTATTGTTCAGATTACCCATGGTACAATACAAATGCTGTTATTTCTGAACCAAAAACCAACAAGAAAAACATTAAAATGTTCAATGGTTGTTGTTTAATGGCTTGAATACAATTTGAAAAATGTATTTTAAAAGTGCTGATAGCTTTATATCATAAGAAAATTGTGTTTAGGGCAAAGCAGGGCTTTCAGCTTAGTTTTGGATGACTTAGTTAAGTGCAGTTTGTTATAGGTATACAGCAGATTTTACAAACATAAGTACATAAATTGCATGCTGATGCATTTTATGTTACATGGAAATATATTTTAACACATGCATTATGTATTAAAAATAAACCTATATATGATGTAATTTACAACTTCTTTAAATACTGTTAAGAGATGTGTAAACCCCACCATTGCCTGGTTGGCTTCAATACTTTGAGCCACTGACTTGAGCAACCACGTAGCCAGTGAAATCTGTTGCACAATAGAGATGGCCCGAACGGTTTGCCGGAGAACTTGTTCGCACGAACTTAGCTGGTTCGAGTTCGCAGTGAAACACAAACACTTAGCGAGTTTGACCCGTCCCCTATACTACATCATTGGGCTAAACTTTGACCCTCTACATCCCAGTCAGCAGACACATGGCAGCCAATCAGGTTGCACTCCCTCCTGGAGCCCCCCTCCCCCTTATAAAAGGCAGCAGTGTCGGCAATGTTCTCACTCTGTGTGCTGCTGTATTAGTGAGAGAAAGGAGAGACTGTCATTGAAGAGATAGGGAAAGAGATAGTTAGGAGGTCTGTTAGGTTGCTCCTTGCTGATATTTGTTGATGAAAAGCACCCCAAATCTGCTCTTTTGAGAGCTAATGTTCTTCTGATGTGGTTTTTTTTGTGTGTGTGTGCCACTGACACTGCATATACAGCCCTGTCTGTCGCAGCTGGCCTTGATAATTGCTGTACTGTGCCAGGCCCAGCACATTCAGTGCATACCTTTCACTGCCTCTGTGTGATTGCACTTTGTATTATACCACCAGCAGTCAGGTCAAAAAAAGTGGTCAGTACCTCACCTTTATCAAAATGAATAAGGCATGGATCCCGGAGGGCTACTGCCTGCCCGAAGACTAATGCTGCGTACACACTGGCGACTATGGTCGTTTGAAACAGCTCATTAACGATCGTTCCGCCGACAATCGGGGAAAGAACTTTACTCAACGATCATTAACACGAACGACAAAAGAACGACATCGGGAAGATGGAAATATCCAACCTGACGGATCATATCTACCGACAATCGTTGCAAAACTATAGTGTGTACAGACATCGGCCGAGAATGATCGTTACAAGGGCCAATGCGCCTGCGTTGAATTCTGCCCAGCTTCAGTACTTCCTTCGTAGCGCGGCCGTAAAGATTGTTACATTGCTCATTTCAATTAAACTTTGTTTTCAAGTTAACAATCATATATTTGTATCTATTGTAACTCCATGTCAGTGTTTTTTTTTTTATTGTATATAAATATGTACGCAACATATCCTTCTGATCGTTCTTTTCTGCGAGAACGATCGTTAAAATGTGTATGATGATCGCTGCATCCCATCGTTGCATTCCAATCTTTCCAATATCGTTCGTCTGGTAACTATCGTTCCTTGCAAACGATAGTTATCGCAAGTGTGTACGTAGCATTAGTCAATCCCCACACACAGCATCTCTGCCTGCCCCAAGACTAAGTCAGTCCCCACACAGCATCTCTGCCTGCAAGCCACTTGACTGCCTTCTCCGCCACCACCAACCGGGTCCAGACCAGGACTCCAGGTGGATTCCTGAATTTTTGCTAGCAGCGGCCGCTAACAAAAAACATAATAATTTTTTGGGTGTGTATACATGCCTGCCTAATTTTTCTGGCTGCACTGCAGCTGCAACAAAAAAACAATAGGCATATTCATGTGTCAATTCCCCTTTGTGATCGTTACCTTGCCGCGGTGATGGGACTTGCGTATCACAATAAAGCAATGACCGGCTATATGACTGTGTTGGGGGGCACACCTGACCCAAGATAATAAGGTCATTGCTTCATTGTGGACAGTTGTTCTGTCGTTAAACTACCTCAGCCCGGCCATATGGGCTTGAAAACCGCCATCGCTTGCACTCTCTCCATGGTGCGCACCAGT
The DNA here is from genome assembly GCF_040937935.1 of Hyperolius riggenbachi. Taxonomy (NCBI): domain Eukaryota; kingdom Metazoa; phylum Chordata; class Amphibia; order Anura; family Hyperoliidae; genus Hyperolius; species Hyperolius riggenbachi. The sequence continues at coordinate 99,162,560 of NC_090655.1, read as the reverse complement.
CCAGCACGTCCATCACTACACAAACAGCTGTTTATGGTGCGTTACACAGTGAGTTTGGTCTATCAGTGTGAAGCAGTATACTACTTACACTAACTGCTGATCCATGTAAACACAGGCAAGATGTTTTCAAGCACTTTAGACCTCAAATTTAGCAATGCAATGTGATTTCTGCCTTTTAGGGATTATAACCCTGCTGTGCGGCAAGCATAATTTTCCCCGGGAATTTTGGCGTGTATCCCAATCCGCCATGCCCCTTTCCAGGTGTTCGACCCCTTGAAACATCTTTTCCATCCCTTTTGTGGCCAGAAACAGTGTTTGTAGTTTTTCAAGTTTGCCTGCCCATTGAAGTCTATTGCGGTTCGAAAAGTTTGCAGGTTCGCAAACTTTTTCGGAAGTTCGAGGTTTGCGAGCCAAAAATTGGAAGTTCGAGCCATCTCTATTGCACAGCAATAGTGGATGGAGACAGCAGCAATCAAAGTGTCGGACATAGGCCAACACTTTGATCTGAAGTGCTGAAGCTGGGCTGGATATTTAGTTGGACACTTTGATTCTTCTCAGCACCATGTAGTGCCATGTAATAATGGAATTATGCAAGGGAGGTGGAGCTACAGCACATGCGCTAGGGCTTGCTCCATCCCCTGCCACTGATGCTCTATCACCTCCTCACTCTAGTGCGAGAAGGTGCTGTCCCTCTGGATTCCTGCCACTGACCTATGCCAATTAACCACATCCACTGCACACCGGAAAAAATTAAGTGCTGGGTGGGGACGTGGGTGATTGGGAAATTGGATTGGAAAGGATTAAAAGGAATATTCAGACAAAGGATTCAGAGTGCTGCAATATTTATAGCATTTCCTTAAAGGGAAATGGAACTGCAAATTGAAAACTCTTTTATCTATTGCTAGGTAAAACAGTAGTAGTAGTGTAACAGTTTTCCCAACATTTTATTTTAAAAAAAAGTACATACATTTTCTGTGTCCTTGAGGTGCCTATACACCAGAAGCCTGTGCTGAGTGACAGGAAGATATTTTCTCCTTGTAGCACACTCCTCCCTACCTCCTCCCACATCGCCATGGCAGCGACTGATGCATCATTTGTGCACCTTAACTGCATTGCTTTCCACCGGCCCAATACTGCTTTCAGTCACAGTGAAGTCAGCGGTATCGGGCCAGTGGAAAGCCATACAGTTTGAGTCCATCTCCCAATGAGGCATCAGCCAATGCATCTCTATGAGTGGGGAGTGGGCTATAAGGACAAGAGAGCTTCCCGTTGCTTGGCACCTGCTCCAGTATACAGGCACCTCAATGACACATATAATGTATACATTTATTTAAAAAAAAAAATTGAGAACTATGTTACACTAACTACACTTGTACTTGGCAATGGGTACAAGCATTTTCAATTTGCAGTTCCAACCCACTTTAAATGTATATTGTAGTAAATTCTACATAAGATTGTGCAGAAAAAGACCTTTAGCCAATGTTACAATTTAAGTATATGTAAGTCACATGTCAGTATTTATTATTATTTAGTATTTATATAGCACCAACCTATTCCGCAGCACTATACAGAGTATAAATAGTCTTGTCACTTCACTGTCTCTCAGAGGGGCTTGCAATCTCATCCCTACTATGGTCATATGTCCATCATAGTCTAGGACCAACTTTTTTAAAATTTTGTTTTTAGGGGGATGCCATTGAACTTATCAGTATGTTTTTGGGATGTGGGAGGAAACCAGAGTGCCCAGAGGAAACGCACACATTATCCTACCTAATAATGTCTCAGGTTTCTGCATCCGTATGTTTGTATAGCGATGCACCGTGCAGCCACAGGGCCACACGGTGTGCTCGCGGGTGGTCAGGTGCAGGGTCGCTGGCAGTTGTAGATGCGTGTGTGCAATTCGCAGGCGCGTGTGCATTTGCGGGCATTATTGCAGCCCATTATCTAACAATCTAAAAAGACTTGTTTTTAATACCATTATTAACTAGTGACCTAAGCCCGTTTGAAACCGGGCTCTAGGCCTTTCGCCACCGCACGCGCCATGCGCACACCCCGCCTGTCGTGTGCATGCTCCCGCACGCCGCTTGTGCGCACACACACACGCTTGCCCCCGACCTGCGTCCTGTTCCAACAGCTGTCAGTGCTTGACATGCACAGTAGCGCAAAAGCACTGACACATGGACAGGAGGCAGGGACACTTGTAAATTATTATTATTATTATGTTTTAAGTACGTATGTCTTTTTTTTTTTTTTTTTTTTTTTTTTGCGGTAAAAAGTATTGCTACCCCATTTGCACTTCCTGTGTCTTTTCCATTACTTAGAAGGAAAAAGTAATACCGTCATTTATGTGTTTTCATTAGCAAGCACATAGTTTATTGTGTTGAATTAGAAAAATTGACCATTTAAGTGATCATTAACCTGATGAGATGAAATAAACACTAAAACTCAATGGTGAAACTCATTCTATGAGCAAACCTGTTTGCCCCTACATTGATTGTGGATCTTTTTAGAATGGCTTGCAGTGCAGGTCTGCTAATAAATGAGTGCATTCAAGGGTGTAAACTTTCTGCAGTGTGAGTTTGTAGAAATCCAGTTATTTTCTCAAAACATACTTGATATTTGGGCTAAGCTTTCCTTTAGTTTTCAACTGAGATAAAATGAGACTACAATGGAAGCAATTGCTTTGTGACCTTCAAAGAAATACCTTTTATATGATTTGAATGCTGTAGTCTATGACAAAAAACTATTTTGCATTACAAATATGTCTTCAGTAATTATATAGTGGTGTATTAAATTAACTGTTGGAAAAAAATAAAGAAAATGTAGTGAAAACACTATTTTAAAGGGACACTGAAGCGGAAAAAAATTATGATATAATGAATTGTGTAGTACGGATAATTAATAGAAAATTAGTAGCAGTGAAAGAAATGCGTTTCATATTTTTATCTTCCGTTATATAACTTTTTTTATATTTCATATTTTGAGACTGCACAGGTCTCTTTACCTGGCTTAAACCATATGGACATAGATCTGTGACGGATTGCGGAGAAACCGGCGTGCGTTCTGACAGTGAGGCGGCGGAATCCACGCACAGAGCGGCGGTTTCCCCGCAGCAACATGCTTCTGGTTTGTCTGGACCTAGTAGTGCACACAGATGGAGAGCTACACGCGCGCACGCCGCAAGACAGGCTCTTTATGCCAATAGGAGAAGGGTCAGCTGATCGAGGCGGTCAGCTGATCCCAGCTCAGCAGGTGATTGGTTGATGGGAGCTGGGCGGCGCTGTGGAGCGCTTTACTATATATATCTCTTGCTGTTCAGTTGCTGGTTGTCTGGCGTTGCAAATACCTATGTGTTAGCACTCAGATCTTAGTCAGATCCTTCAGTGTGGTGGAACCAGGTGGACCTGGGAATCCACACTTAGCCAGTTTACTGTATATCATCTGTGTTATTCTTTAGACCAGTTCCAGGGTGTAGAGACCACGGACCTCACACCCCAGACTAGGAATACTGTGTATTATCTGTGTTATTCCTTAGACCAGTTCCAGGGTGTAGAGACCACGGACCTCACACCCAGACTAGGGAACCTGTGTTATCATTCTGTTATACATCAGACTAGTTCCAGGGTGTAGAGACCACGGACCTCACACCCAGACTAGGGAACTTGTGTTATCATTCTGTTATACATCAGACTAGTTCCAGGGTGTAGAGACCACGGACCTCACACCCAGACTAGGGAACTTGTGTTATCATTCTGGTATACATCAGACTAGTTCCAGGGTGTAGAGACCACGGACCTCACACCCAGACTAGGGAACTTGTGTTATCATTCTGTTATACATCAGACTAGTTCCAGGGTGTAGTGACCACGGACCTCACACCCAGACTAGGCATTGTTTGATATCTGTTATGACTTCTTGCTTTCCTGACTTTCCCTCTGCTTTCTGATTCGGTACCTTGCATTTCTGATTACCTGTTGCCAAACCCAGCTTGCCTTGGATACCGAATCAGCTTCCTGTCTTTGTACTTTATCTGTCTGTGTGTTGCCAACCCGGCCTGCCCGACCTTTCTGGCTGTCACCCACCCCTTGGGTGCTCAGCCTTCCTGCAGGGGCCCCCTGCTCCTCAGAGGGGTCCACTGCTGCAAGATCAGTCAGGGTCTCCATCTCCTAGAGTCCTTGACTGCAGTAGAGTCTGTCTCTACTCATCGGACCACCTGCTACCCCGGTGGTCCAATTACTACTGTTACACCAAACACTTACACGCTTCAGGTGTCCAGAGGTTAGCAATATATCTGTATTATCGGTGATTCTGCAGATCATCAATAATCAGGTATATATCTGTATTCTTGGTGATACTGCAGATCACCAATAATCAGATTCTCTCTGCGTGCTGACACCAATCGTTACAAGATCATTGACCTAAAAGACAAAGGGCCCGACCCAATTGACTTTTTCTCCAAGTTAGGTGATATTTTCACATTTTATCAATAAAATGCCTTTTAAGCCACCAACAAGCAAGAAAATACTCAGAATAATTTTGACAGTACTTTTTGGTACTATTTCAAATGCAGCCAAGTTATTTTAAACAGAAGACGAAAATATACAGTGGGATGCGAAAGTTTGGGCAACCTTGTTAAGTGTCATGATTTTCCTGTATAAATCGTTCATTGTTACAATAAAAAAATGTCAGTTAAATGTATCATATAGGAGACACACACAGTGATATTTGAGAAGTGAATTGAAGTTTATTGGATTTATAGAAAGTGTGCAATAGTTGTTTAAATAAAATTAGGCAGGTGCATACATTTGGAGATTTATTAATTCCAAAACCTTTACAACTAATTATCTGAAATCAAATTGGCTTGGTAAGCTCAGTGACCCCTGACCTACATAGACAGGTGAATCGAATTATGAGAAAGAGTATTTAAGGGGGTCAATTGTAAGTTTCCTCCCTCTTTTAATTTTCTTTGAAGAGTAGCAACATGGGGGTCTCAAAACAACTCTCAAATGACCTGAAGACAGATTGTTTACCATCATGGTTTAGGGAAAGGATCCAGAAAGCTGTCTCAGAGATTTCAGCTGTCTGTTTCCGCAGTTTAGAACATATTGAGGAAATGGAAGACCACAGGCTGAGTTCAAGTGAAGGCTTGAAGTAGCAGATGAAGAAAAATCTCAGATAGACAGAAGCGGTGAGAACAGTCAGTCAACCCACAGACCAGCACCAAAGCCCTACAACATCAATTTGCTGCAATTTGCTGCAAATGGAGTCACTCTGCATCGTTCAACCATTCAGAGCACTTTGCACAAGGAGATGCTGTATGAGAGAGTGATGCAGAGGAAGCCTTTTCTCCACTCACTGCACAAATAGAGCCGCTTGAGGTATGCTAAAACACATTTGGACAAGCCAGCATCATTTTTGAAAGGTGCTGTGGACTACTGAAACTAAAATTGAGTTATCTGGGCATTATGCATGGAGGAAAAATAACACAGTATTCCAAGAAAAACACCTGCTACCTACAGTAAAATATGGTGGTGGGTCCATCATGCTGTGGGGCTGAAAATATGGTGGTAGGTCCATCATGCTGTGGGGCTGTGTGGCCAGTGCAGGGTCTGGGTATCTTCTCACAATCGAGGGACACATGAATTCCGCTCAGTATCAGCAGATTCTGGAGAACAAAGTCCAGGAATCGGTGACAAAGCTGAAGCTGTAGCGGGGCTGGATTTTTCAACAAGACAATGACCCTAAACACTGATTAAAATCCACTAAGGCGTTCATGCAGAGGAACAAGTACAACGTTCTGGAATGGCCCTTTCAGTCCCCAGACCTGAATATAGTTGAAAATCTGTGGTGTGAGTTAAATAGAGCTCAGAAGCCATCAAACCTGAATGAACTACAGATGTTTTGTAAAGAGGAATGGTCCAAAATACATTCAACCAGAATCTAGACTCATTGGAACCTACAGGAAGTGTTCAGAGGCAGTGATTTCTGCAAAAGGAGAATCAACTAAATATTGATTTCATTTCTTTTTTGTGGTGCCCAGGTGTATGCACCTGCCTAAGGCTCCCTGCACACTGCAAATCCGTATTCCGATTCCGATTCCGATTCTGTTTCCGATTTTCCTTGAATACATTCAACAGAAAAACGGATCAAAAAACGCAGCATGCAGTTAAGATTAAAAATCTGAATCGGAATCGGATGTAAAAACAGATTAAAAAGCGGAATCGGAATCTGAAATGCATGCAGTGTGCAAGAGGCCTAATTTTGTTTAAACAATTATTGCACACGTTCTGCAAACGCAATAAACCTTGTTTCACTTCTGAAATATCACTGTGTGTGTCTCCTACATGATATATTTAATTGACATTTTTTATCGCAACAACCAATGATTTATACAGGAAAATCATGGCGATTAACAAGGTTGCCCAAACTTTCGCATCTTACTGTATCTCTTAGGATAAAACTTGGGAGAAAAAGTGATTTCTATTGGGCCCAAACTGTTTTGTTCTTGTGTAATACATTTTGCATCTACATGTCTATTCTCTACTGTCATAGATTTTTTTTTTTTATAGAACTTTGGAGTAGAAAAAAAAATACATTTTTAAATTTGTTTCACATACTTGGCACTTTGGCTTTATAAATTGCTCACATGTTCATTGCAGATAAACCAAGCTGCATTGTATTGTGCTCTATGCATTGAAAAGGAATGCTGAGGCTGCTGGCACAAGCTTACGCAAACCTATATGATAAACTGTGATTTTTGTCAATAAATAAACAGCATTACCTAATACCTTCTGCTGTAAATCACTGACTACATGGCAAATACATCGTCATTTCATTTAAGGTCTCAGCACTTAATTTAAGGTGTATATGATTATGCATTTTATAAGCGATAATATACAGGATAAGTAGTATCTGGAGATGTGAAACTTTATTGCTAATACAATTAGTTTTAGACTTTAACATCCTTAGAGGTATGCCCGACACTGTTTCGGACATACCGCCGACTGTCCCCAGGAGTCCACCAGTATAATTTTTAGAGATCGCATTGTTTTAATAGCTTCAGCTAGCACTAGGCTAGCTAGCAGTGGTGGCCGGCATCCCCTGATTACTTTTGATTCCCCCCCCCCCGATCGCCGCTAAATACATTACCCCCCCCCCCCCTGGATCCAGCGACCGCGCAGCCTCCCTGCACATCTCCGGTCCTCTATATGGGGAGAATCGGGTCTGCGCATGACGTCGCTGAATCCTCGTTTGATCCTCCCCATAGAGAAGAGCGTAGCTGTCCGGGGAGGCTGCGCCGATCACTGGATCCAGGGCGGCAATCGGGGGATCAAAAGTAATCAGGAGAGGCCGGCCACCACTGCTAGCTAGCCTGGTGCTAGCTGAATCTATTAAAACAATGCAATCTCTAAAAATTATACTGGGGGACTCTCGGCTGCAAACCCTTCTCAGCGGCGTAACGCTCAGGAGGTTAATTACACTGAAAAATGCAATCACAACCACTTAGTGATTGCCATTTTGCAAAGTGATTTTTCTGCCATTTTAAAGGAATGTGTAATTTTTCATCATTACTTCAAAGTGCAATTGCTTTGAAAGTGCTGCATGCAGAATATTTGTGATTTTATACAATGCAGCAGGCAGTTCACCCTCATAGAGTTATGTTTAAGGATGATCAATGAGATGCAAATATTTCTGAGTTCATGCAGATTTATGTAAAACCTTAGGCAAATATATGCAGCTTGAAATGGACCAATCAATTTAAACTTGGGACTTGATTGGTCCATTTTCAAGCTGCATATATTTACATATTAATTTACATAATCCTGCATGAACTCGGAAATATTTGCATCTCATTGATCATCCCTACTTATGTTAGACTAGTGCTTTGGCAATCACCAGCCAACTGCCAGCAATCGGCAAGCTCCCCGAAAGTGCTACAAGTGGAAACCAGCCCTTAAGGCAGTTACTCAGGCACAAGTCATGCTGTGCTTATCTTCCAGAATCCAAAAGGTGACAAGTACACAAGTAGTGTGGCCAACTTAAAGGAACACTATCAATTAAAACAACTTTTTTTTAATACTCTATATTAATAATGGCAGTATTTGTATAGCGCCTTTCTCCTGTCGGACTCAAAGCGCTTGCGAGGCAGCCACTAGAGCGCACTCAGTAGGCAGTAGCAGTGTTAGGGAGTCTTGCCCAATGAACTCCCTACTGAATTACTGGCTTACTGAACAGGCAGAGCCAAGATTCGAACCCTGGTCTCCCATGTCAGAGGCAGAGCCCTTAACCAGTACACCATCCAGCCACTACATATTAGGGTACACATTATCACTAGTGCTAGGGGCACTTTATTAATTCACCCAGTTCTCTATCCCTGCTTAAAAAATCATCCTTCATTCCTCACACAGCTCACAAACATAATTCACTGTGTCACATTATGCAGGAGACATGAGGAGGCTGATCTGAAAATGTAACTTGTAGCTAGATGTGTTGTAATATTACTGTAATATATCTAACGGGGAGATGTGTATACACTATTCCTGATGGACTGGCTTGCTTGTGACTTTTCACTCGAGGCTGCATCTACTTTGTAGGCTGCTATGTTGTGTAATGCTGAGAGGTAGAGATGCTGTTTACAAAGGAATTATTAGGATAGTTATCAGTCAGAGAAGCAAAGATAAGAAATACACATTGTTGGAATCTTTAACCCCTTACCATCACCTGAATAAGATTCTTTCAGCAGGGTGATTTTTAAACTATACACCAGGTAGTTGATAGTAGCCCCCCTGTGCAGGAACATGGTCTAGACCTGCAGAGTCCGACACTTTTGTACCACAAACTGACAGAGGATTTTACAGCAGAGAGGCAGAACTGTGTGAGGAAGGAAATTGCTCCTAGTATTTGTAGTAATGTGTGCCCTAACATAGAGCATTTTATAAAAGTTGTTTTAATCGACAGTATTCCTTTAAACAACACGTCAGTATTAATCCATTGCAGGTGAAAATTCATAGGCACAGCAGCCTGTACCATTGACAGTAATAGAAAGTGCTAATGTTCTTAAGATGTGTAATTTTACGTTATGAAAGGTTGCAGTGTTTTTTTTACCAGATCTAGCCTATACTACCTATGCCCTTGTGTATTGACATTCCTGTATGATAAATACAGGTTTGTTTGTATTTTAAAGCTACGTGGCCTGACTAAGAACTGTCGCTCTCTAATTCCTCTTCCATTTCATCTCATGTGTTATAAATAAAGGTGAGAATGTGTTGCTCCCTTGAAAAATATTTGTTGCATGTAGTTCGAGTTCACTTTATAAAAGGTTCAGATCTCTAATATTCTCTCAATTAAGGTTTGATGCCTGAAGTGTCTGCTTCCTATGCATATTGCAGTGGAGTACTGTAGGCACCTGTTCAGTGGAGGCAACCATGATGAAGTGAACTGGCTTCATGCACACTTTTGATCTCACATTTTAATCTTAGATTCTCCATTCAACAATGTAAAAAGCTGTGAGTTAGAGAGTCTGAAGCCATAAAAAATACCTTTTTTTTTTATTGGGCAGGTCTGTCAAGCATTAAGATCATAGCTGATACGCCGCATCCCCACGTCAGAACAAGATATGTATATCTTAAAAAAACCCGGGGCAAAATGCTACGACTTTCCAGGTTTTGGATTTTGCTGCGGGGGGGGGGCAAAGCTCTGCTCTGTAGCTCTGCCTCCAATCCAGTCAATTTCCGCCAATCTCCGTCTCTCCCCGCCCCTCAAGCAGAGGCAGAGCTAATGTGCAAAGCTCTGCCTCTACCCGGAAAGATAACCAAATTTTGCCCTGGGGATTTTGGGGGTATAAATACCTCGTTCTGCCACTGGGTGGGGGGGATGGGGGGAGGTATCACTTTTGTAAACCGGTTGCTGTGTGTATGAATTGGAGTACAAAAGATTAAAATAAGTATGTGTAGTTGTATGTACATTGGGCTTCTTTTTGAGATAATTTTGATGATGATTTAGATCCACTTTTAAATTCATGCAACCTAATATAAAAAAAAAAATGTGTACGTGGATTGACGCATGCAGGAGAAAAAAAAATTCTTATGTTTTGCAAATTCCATCTGTTTTAGAAACACATTTTACTAAAATATATTGTATATCTGCTAGAGAAATTCTGAATTTTATTGCAAATTCAATTGCACATAAAAAATATGTTCACTACTAAAACTAACTCCTGTGTGCACTTGCATTCAGCAAGTTTACTTTAAAGGATACCGGAGGTGGCATGTGACATGATAATATAGACATGGGTATGTACAGTTATGAAAAGGGGGGGTTGCGCATCCCTAAAAACATGCTGCATTTGACTGGTTAATCATTCAGGCATGCACCACCTCTATTAGGCTGCAAATGCATGCCCTGCATCCAGAATAAATGCTACATTTATTATGCTATGGAGGTACTTTGGCTTCCACTATAGTTAGCGTGCAAAGTATAATATACTGGACACTTGCGCCACAGTGAGGCAGCCCTCCGGGCAAGTGGCCTGACCTAAATTAAAAACAACATATGTATAACCTTGGGAGCAGCTAAGCAAAAATGTGTAACTTACATTTTAATGGACAGCGAGGAGAGGGCCAGCGCATACCACAAAGGCTGCATCTGAAATGACTAACAGCTCACATGAGCAGCACCTCTAATAAGCTGTCAGCACATTTCATATTCAATTCAGATGCAAATCATATGCATAACTACTTACTTACCATGCAAACGGGAAACTCAGGAATACGGACTGGGAGCAGCTAACCTGGTAATTACATACTAGCAAAATTATGAAAAGGGGGGTTGCACATCCCTAAAAACATGCTGCAATTGACTGGTTAAACTTTAAAGGATACCCGAGGAATGTGACATGATGATATAGACATGGGTATGCACACAAATAACTATGCTGTGTTCCTTTTTTTCTTTGTCTGCTTGAAAGAGTTACATTTCTGGTATGTAAGTGGCTGACTCAGTCCTGACTTAGACCTGGGGCACACAAGAGGAGTTTTTCTGAGCGTTTTGAGTTTTTAAATCTGCTGCTAATGTTATCCTATGTGTCTGTGCACACTGGAGCGATGAGGTTTTGTAAAAAACCCCATAGCATTACATTGGGAAGAGCTTTTGAAACCTCTAAAAGCTCTTCCCAATGTAATGCTATGGGGTTTTTTACAAAACCTCATTGCTCCAGTGTGCACAGACACATAGGATAACATTAGCAGCAGATTTAAAAACTCAAAACTCTCAGAAAAACTCCTCTGGTGTGCCCCAGGCCTCAGACAGGAAGTGACTACAGTGTGACTCTTTACTGATGAGAAATTCCAACTATAAAACACTTTCCTAGCAGAAAATGGCTTCTGAGAGCAGGAAAGAGATAAAAAAGTCAATCTGGTCCTGGTTGCTGCTCAGTCCTCTTGCTCCACTCATTTTCCTTACAGCTGTGCGAGAGTGGTAGCTGAACTAACTCCGGCTATAGACATTTGGCTAGTTGTGGTCTGGGTCTGGTCACTGTCCTTCCGCTGTACCAATTCTAGCTGTAAGCTCTCACCTAGAATACAGCCAAATGCCAGAGTATTTGTAGGTGAGGGGAGGTCACGTTTAGGAGTAGGTGGGTAGAGATTAATGTTAGGCATAAATAAGGGAGGGTTAGTGTGAGGTTACAGAGGGTGATAATAGAATGCTGTATAACTACTGATTGATGCTCAACTATCGAGAAATAAGGATAGTAGAATATTGGTAACATTTCTGATATTCTGCTATCAGTAATAACTTGCAACCTTTAACTGGACACCTTTATTAAATGTACACCTCTTATCAGGACGAGGATAAGGCAAAGAGAAATGTTTCCTTCATTCGCTGTATCTAGGCAATGGCTAAATGCTCACACATAAGCTAAACAATCTCTCTTCTCAGTCGTTTGAGTTTGGCTATGTTTGAGAAAATGTAAGGTGCACTTAAATAGTAATCGTGGCACTTTCTTGTAGGAGTTCAGCCTTTTAAAATAACTGGATGACTTTTTTACATGCAGAGTTTGCCAAGAGAAGATTTCCTTGCTATTTTCTTAGAAAATGGCCATATTATTATTATGATTACTTTCTCTGTCTTCAGTCTTCCCAGAAGCATTTTTTGACATTTCCATGCATATCATACGCTCTAAATTGACTGGAGACATGTAAGATGAGGCATTTTTTTTGTTACAAAACTTGATTATGTTTAAGTAAATGGGCAGTAGAGTGAACTTATTCAGAGAAGCACCGCAGTTCTTAATAGCTTTTTGAGTAATGTGCTTTGGTAGGAAGAGAATTAAGTTTACTTTTAATGAGAAAAATGAATACTCTAGACGGGGATCTAATGCATCCCCTCATAACATATCTATTGCGTAACCTTTTTCTATTACTAACTTTTTGCATCGCTCACTGCTATCAGGTTACAGAGCTCAAGGTGTTCTTCGATGAGGCCCTGAAAAGATTCAACTTGTTTCTTTGACAAATTTAGATGTGTGTTCTGAATAGAAACAGGCATGCAGCATAAGAGTATACATGCACAGGATCAAAAGCAAACTAGTTAGCAATATTCTACTGGAAGGTACTAATTGTAGGGCTTGACTGGTGCTATCGCTTCACTATTTAAAGCGCACCTGAAAAGAGAGGAGTATGGAGGCTGACATATGCATTTCCTCTTAAGCAAAGCAAATTGTCTGGCTGTCCTATTGAGCCCAAGCTACTAATACTTTTAGCCATAGCTACTGGAAAGCATGCAGATCACAGGTTTTGAGAGAGAGAGAGAGAGAGAGAGAGAGAGAGATTTGCCACATGCTTGTTTCAGGTGTGCGATTCAGACGCTACTGCAGCTAAAAAAACTAGAAGGATTACCAGGTCACTGGTATTGTTGAAAAGAAAATAAATATGGCAGCCACCATGTGTTTCTCAGTTCAGGTTCCTTTTAAAGAGCAGTTGACACATTTTTATTGGCCATAAATTAGCTGGTTAAAGTTGTGTTGTTTGCACTTAGTTTGGGTAAAATCACCTTCACTTTTTGTCCCACTGACACCAAACTGATCTATGCAAATCCAAGATGTCACCTGAAAGGGAGTGAGTGTTAGGAAGGAAAACCTTCCGTCTTTCTCTGTTGAATATGTTTGTTTTACTTCTTGTCTCAATAACACATGGTATTTGCACAAAAAATGATAATCGCTCTCTCTTAACCTCCCTGGCAGTAACCCCGAGCTGAGCTTAGGGTAGGACAAAATAGGCAGGAGCGGTAATCCCGAGCTCAGTTCGGGTTAGCAAAATGCACCCGGGATGTAGGTTGAGAGTTTACCCTGTCTGATCCCCCATCTGGACCTGATCTCTGGACAGGACGTAAACTTAGAGAAATGCAGCCTGCATGTATGTACGGAGTTTAGCACGAGTTCTAGTACCCCATCTGGATCTGAACTCATGCACAGCACAAAAGGTAAACATAGAGAAATGCAGCCTGTATGTATTTAGAAGTTTAGCCTGTCTAATTCCTCCACATTTGTCTCTAATCACAAGTTGTAATTTGAGCTTTCTCCTGTGTTACATGACTGCATTGGCAGAGATGTCAGATAAGCTCATTTGAAAGCACAGGATGTTAACAACATAGCCATTAGGTTCCAAACTGGTTCTAAACTAAGTGCTTCTGCCTTTCTGTTACTGATTTTTGCCTGGATTTTGACTATTCTCTGTATGCCGCCTGCAGCAACCTCTGCCTGGATTTTGACTACTCTCTGCCTGCCGCCTGTAATGACCTCTGCCTGGATTTTGATAGCTCTCTGCCTGTCACCTGTACCGACCTCTGCCTGGATTTTGACTACTCTCTGCCTGCCACCTGCACCGATCTCTGCATGGTTTATGACTAGTCTCTGCCTGCTGCCGAAGACTGATAGCTAAAGGGAAAAAGTCTGAAAGGAATCATGCTTCTACTGCCCCAATTGTGATGACGTCCCCTGTGCCATTCCCTGTTGCAAAATATACACACTGGAGGTGTATTAGGTATATACAGTGGTTTGCAAAAGTATTCGTGCCCCTTGAAGTTTTCCGCATTTTGTCACATTACTGCCACAAACATGAATCAATTTTATTGGAATTCCACGCGAAAGACCAATACAAAGTGGTGAACACATGAGAAGTGGAACGGAAATCATACATGATTCCAAACACTTTTTACAAATCAATAACTGCAAAGTGGTGTGCGCGTAATTATTCAGCCCCCTTTGGTCTGAGTGCAGGCCCATGGTGACTCTGGACGAGCTGCAGAGATCTACAGCTCAGGTGGGGGGATCTGTCCATAGGACAACTATTAGTCGTGCACTGCACAAAGTTGGCCTTTACGGAAGAGTGGCAAAAAGAAGGCCATTGTTAACAGGAAAGCATAAGCAGTCCCGTTTGCAGTTTTCCACAAGCCATGTGGGGGACACAGCAAACATGTGGAAGAAGGTGCTCTGGTCAGATGAGACTAAAATTGAACTTTTTGGCCAAAATGCAAAATGCTATGTGTGGTGGAAAACTAACACTGCACATAACTCTGAACACACCATTCCCACTGTCTAATATGGTGGTGGCATCATCATGTTCTGGAGGTGCGTCTTTTCATCAGGGACAGGGAAGCTGGTCAGAGTTGATAGGAAGATGGATGGAGCCAAATACAGGGCAATCTTGGAAGAAAACCTCTTGGAGTCTGCAAAAGACTTGAGACTGGGGAGAAGGTTCACCTTCCAGCAGGACAACGGCCCTACGCATAAAGCCAAGGCAACAATGGAATAGTTTAAAACAAAACCTATCCATGTGTTAGAATGGCACAGTCAAAGTCCAGATCAAAATCCAATCGATAATCTGTGGCAAGATCTGAAAACTGTGTTCACAAACGTTGTCCATCTAATCTGACTGAGCTGGAGCTGTTTTGCAAAGAAGAATGGGCAAGGATTTCAGTCTCTAGATGTGCAAAGCTGGTAGAGACATACCCTAAAGACTGGCAGCTGTAATTGCAGCAAAAGGTGGTTCTACAAAGTATTGACTGAATAATTACGCACACCACACTTTGCAGTTATTTTTTTTTTTAATTGTTTGGAATCATGTATGATTTTCATTCCACTTCTTACGTGTACACCACTTTGTATTGGTCTTTCACGTGGAATTCCAATAAAATTGATTCCTGTTTGTGGCAGTAATATATATCAAAATGTGGAAAACTTCAAGGGGGCCCGAATACTTTTGTAATCCACTCTATGTACATACAGTATAGTCCGGTGCCTTATTTGTGAAATTGGGGATGTTAATATGTTAAATTCAATAAAATTTGTTAAAAAAAAAACAGGGAAACAAAGTAAAGAGATAGCATTTTACAGTGTAGGAGTAAGTAGAATTGTACAAATATAGCCTTGATGTAAAAAACGCTTCTAGCTGGTTGCTCTTTTCTTTGTGCCCCACCCTCAATCTCACCCTCTTCCCCTTGTCATTTCCGACCATCTACTTTTTACTGTCTTTCTGATATATCTAGCTTCCCTAAAGTGCCGTGGAGATGTTCAGTAAGATACCACTTCGTATATTTAAAATGTTCCATCAAGTCCTTGATTTCCTGTTGAGTGCAAGTCATTAAAGTAAAGAGTTTCCATTTTTTGAAGAAAGACTTAGTTTTTTTGTCCTTAGTAATCACATCCAATTTGTCCAGCTAGTGTAAGTGCATGAGCTCCTCCTTCCCATCCCAGATTGTTGGGGGACTCTGATAGATCCATTTATTAAAGATCACTTTCCGGGCTGCAATCAACACTAGATGACCCAGATTACTCATGCCCTTCTTAGTTGGTTGGGATTCCCCTTCCGCCCCTGGACTAGGTTCTTCATAATTGAACAATAACAACAAAAGAAGTAGTTCCAATTGGATTTTGCACAATTGTTTAACATAAAGCAACGTTTTTTTCCAAAAATCTGGTATTACTGGGCAACTCCGAGTACAATGGAATAAATCCGCATTTGGGCAAGAACATTTGGGGCATTTTGTCATGTAGTATGCTGGAGGGGTCTTGTATTTACTATTAAAGGCATACCGTATATACTCGCATATAAGCCGACCCCCCAACTTTTACCTAAAAAACCAGGGAAAAATGATTGACCCCCATATAAGCCGGGGGGTAGGAAATGCTGGATTGGTGCAGGCCGCGTGATCCCCCCAGTGTGTCCCAGTATAGCTAGTATAGTGCCCAGTATGGGTAGGTAGTGCCCCAGTATAGCTAGTAAAGTGCCCAGTATAGCTAGTATAGTGCCCAGTATAGCTAGTATAGTGCCCAGTCTGGGTAAGTAGTGCCCCAGTATAGCTAGTATAGTGCCCAGTATAGCTAGTATAGTGCCCCAGTATTGGTAGGTAGTGCCCCAGTAGAGCTAGTATAGTGCCCAGTATAGCTAGTATAGTGCCCAGTATAGCTAGTATAGTGCCCAGTATAGCTAGTAAAGTGCCCAGTATAGCTAGTATAGTGTCCCAGTATTGGTAGGTAGTGCCCCAGTAGAGCTAGTAAAGTGCACAGTATAGCGCCCAGTATAGCCAGTACAGTGCCCAGTATAGCCAGTATAGTGCCCAGTATAGCAAGTATAGTGCCCAGTATAGCTAGTAAAGTGCCCAGTTTAGCCACTAAAGTGCCCAGTATAACCAGTATAGTGCCCAGTATAGTGCCCAGTATAGCCAGTATAGTGCCCAGTATAGCCAGTATAGTGCCCAGTATAACCAGTATAGTGCCCAGTATAGTAGCCAGTATAGTGCCCAGTATAGCCAGTATAGTGCCCAGTATAGCCAGTATAGTGCCCAGTATAGCCAGTATAGTGATCCCCCCCCCCCCACGGCTACCGCTGCTATTACCTGTTCAGCCGGCGGCCGCTTCCGTGATGTGTATCGCCATAACGGGAACCGCTCTCTCCTGCCTCATCACAGCAGCAGCGCCGGGCGCTGTGTGACACGGCTGTCCCCCTGGGCGATCAGACCCCACCAACAGAGCTCTCTGAGAAAAGGGGGGGGGGGGGTCACTTGTGTGCTGTGTTGTGCGGGCCCTGCAGCTTAACCTTAAAGCTGCAGTGGCCCATTTTACTAAAAATTGGCTGGTCATGCGTCACTGCATACGCATTGCATTTTTTTTTTTTTTAACTAAATGCGACTTCATTGCAGCATAAGATCAATTATTTTTTTATATGTCGGTTTAGATGCTCGCAGTGGATTTTTGTCCCTATGTGCGCTTTTTGTTGCTTTATGCTTCGCCGCATGCGTGTTCTACATTGTAGTAGAGACCGCTTTCACTTTAGATGTGCTCTTTATGGCACGCTTAAGTAGTCTTTATGCGTAGTCATAGCCGCATTGCACTGCTGTGTATATACATTTGCATAACTTTGCATAATTTCCATCTATCGGATACCTATGGGATCTGTCTTGCATGATCACTATGGATGTTCTTCACTTTCACCACTTAAGGTCCCTGGAGCTCCCATGGAGGCTGTTTTATCATTTCATTGTTTTTACTATGCATACAGATTTATGCACCTTCTTAGTATAGTACATTAGACGCGCTTTTCATTGCACACCTGAGTACACTTCATGCATATTTATAGCCGCACTGCACTGCTATGTGCTTCATTGTTCACGTTTTTATGATCGTATGCGTCATTGCATACGCATTGGATTTTTTTTTTTTTTTTTTTTCCCTTTCACAGGAAGAACTTGTGCTCCACTTGACCCTGGTGGAGTGCAAGGCTACTTCCTGAGTTCCAGTGACTACTTCTGGTACAGGAAGTGCCTGCTTTTCATCTAGAAAGAAGCTTCTACATAGGAAAGATATGCCCTAGGGCAGAGTAATCAATCTAGCTTTTAATTTAGCCTTAACTAGCCTACTACGAATTGAATATGCAGGTAATATTGCATTCACCTCTTTTTATTCACACTATCTGAGAGATCTTTTGCTACTGTCTCTCTGACACAATGCAATTTGTCACAATGTTTTATTTCATGTTTGATGCTTTCTGCCTTTGACTAGTGTAGTCTGAATAAGGTGGAGCCTAACCACTCCCACTTTTTAATTCAAAAATGTTATAAAGTTGGTGCTGGCCGCCTGGTCGCCTTTCTCCCCTGATGACGCAAGATTGCGAAACCGGTCGGGAAGGCGACAGGCGGCACCATTTTATTTGAGGTCTTCTATTGACCATTTTATGCTCGCTACTTTTTCGGGGTTCCCAGTGCACGGGCCCCGTATGTGAGTTTTCCTTTATCCTTGTTTTTAATTGTTTTACTTGTTATGTAATAAAGACGGTTTACACTTAGATGTGCCGTATATCTTTTTCATGTCACTATCCTACTGGACTCCCCTTTGGTGAGTCTCTGCGATCTCAGGATATCTACTATATTCCGGAGGAATCTGTAGTGTGCAACATCGCTGGTGAAACGACACCATTTGAAAGTTCTGCGGACCACCTATCAAACTCGTTTACAACCTTATAATGTGGGTTGTTGGAATCTGGTAAGCCTTGCTTCTTTACCCTTTTGTTCGAAGATCCTGTATACCAAAAAATGATGAAAGCTGTATTACTATAGACCTGCGCTGACTTTATATATTCATTGCTTGTGTGGACTTTTGGACATTGTCCTTCTCGGCTGCGGTCGCCTTCTGCCTTGGCGCTGACACTTGTTTTTTATAGTGCCCAGTATACCCAGTATAGTGATCCCCCCCCCCCCCCACGGCTGCCGCTGCTATTACCTGTTCAGCCGGCGGCCGCTTCCGCGATGTGTATCGCCGTAACAGGGGAACCGCTCTCTCCTGCCTCATCACAGCAGCAGCGCCGGGCGCTGTGTGACACGGCTGTCCCCCTGGGCGATCAGACCCCACCAACAGAGCTCTCTGAGAAAAGGGGGGGGGTCACTTGTGTGCTGTGTTGTGCGGGCCCTGCAGCTTAACCTTAAAGCTGCAGTGGCCCATTTTACTAAAAATTGGCTGGTCACTAGGGGGGTGTAGCACTGCAGTCCTCAAGAGGTTAAATTGCGCGGTCTTACTTTTTACAAATTAACTCAGTTGGCCATAGTACAGGAAATCATGACGAGGGACACGGAATCTGGATCTCATTTCCGAGAAGGATAGTACTTTACCCAAATTTAGATCTAGCCCCAGACATCTTATCACCCTCTCCCGCCACTCAAAGAAGCCTCCATAGGCCAAGCTTGCTGGGAATTCTGGCAATCCACATAAAGGCATATATTTAGAAATCAGATAAGGCATATTAAATGTTTTGCATAGCTCCCTCCAGGTTACTATAGTGTCATTGAATATTTTACTGCATCTATACTTAGGGGGAAGGTGCTTGCGAGATGTATGAAGCAGGCCAGCTAGTGTCCATGGTTCCCAAGAACGAAGACTCGAGACCATAGTTTGAATATATACTTGATTGATTGATCCAATCTCGTACATGACGAGTTATGCAGGCTAGGTTGTACCTTCTAATATCAAGTATAGCTAGACCTCCCAAAATTTTAGGTAGCTGTAGCTTAGAGAGAGCCATTCGTGTCTTCCTTCCTTCACTATTTTTTTAAGTTTATTCATAAATTGAATTATTTCAACACTTTTGTTTTCTAGTCATTTATTATATGTGGGATGTCTTTAAAAAATGTATTATGACATATTTTGGTGAGTTATGACTTAAGAATTGGAGGCCTAAAATTCTATAAAAAATATGTACCGCATTTAGACCCATAAATCCAGACAGAAATGAACCTCCAGGGAGGTTAAAGAAGATTCAAATGTATGTTAAAAGAGAACCCCGTAAAATTTAAGTGGGAGGGGATTTCAAAATCAATATGCATAACTTATACCTTGAGCTGCTCAAATGTTCGAATGGTCATTATTTTAATTCACAAGCAATGAAAGAATAGCATTTAGAGACTAAACACAATTCCCACTGTGCTTTGGCTATGACAAGTGGATAGTTTGGAAGAGTTCTGAACCCAGTATCAGGCAGTCAATTAGGTGTAGCGCTTTGTGCACTACTGCATTTTTAATAGTATCTTGAGGTGGGCGTGTCTTACTTCAAAGTTGAATTACAATTCTTATTTCCCATCTGCTTCAGTAGATTTCCAACAATTGTATTACTACTAAGAAGAGGCTCTCCACACGGAGAGAGGGAGCACCCATGAACAATGGTTGTGCTAATGCCCAAGGCCACAGTACCATGTGGCCTACAAGCAACAAAGTATACAGAGGCAGGCACCATCAATAGTAAAATATAGCTCTTTATTAAAACAAAACTTTAAAAATTCATCCAGTAAAAATGGCCACAGTGACAGCCCGCTGTTTGAAGAGTCCATACTTTCTCTCCAGCCGTTCGGCTGTAAGAAAAGGGAGCTTGGTTTTTTTTTTTTGTTATTTTTATTTTGTTTTTTCCTTTTTTTTTTTTTTTTTTTTTTAGTCAAGACTTGTTTCCACTCTCTGTAGGAGCCTTTAAAACAACTGCCAAACCTGTGTTGCACTCTGTTGGGATCCATTCAGAGCAGCAGAAAGGCTGATTTGTAAAGCCTAATAATTGAACCGAATATGAGGGCTCCCAGCCCCAGCTGTATGGGAAAGGGAAAAATGGGGGGGAGGGGGGGCACCTGTGATTTTTACACACATAGCATTACTTTATGATAAAGGTTAAAGTTGGGTAAAATAACTATATGGGCAATGAGTAGTTTGGAGACATGTATGTTATACCAGACTGTAGTTCTGTTTTCTTATGAAATCCACTATATCATTGGAATATTGACCTACTGGTTAATACCTAGAATTTCATCATACTTCAGACTCCGTATCCGTGCCTTCTTTCCCAATGTGTCATTTAAGTGTATGCACAACATACTGTATATTAATATTTTAATGTGGTCCTAATCTGTTTAGGACACATCTATTGTTCATGCACTAGGTGGTGGCATTAAATTGTATTATTCAGTTGCCTTGCTCTTATCATTAGTCACTTTCTAATGGGTAGAATTGGAAAGAATACATTGGTTAATAAAAGCTGACAAGATTTCAAAAAGATATAAAGTAGATAATTAGAATTCTAGATTATCACTGCAGGAAGCTCATGATAACCCATGATTATTATGTCACCAAACATTCATAGTTCATCAGGGAATTCAGTATGATAAGAGGACAAGCTATTTCTCGATAAATTACACACAAGAAAGAAAACACTGGCCAGCAAAAGCTTATATTGATAGGCTGCCTTTATTGAAGATACAGTGAAACGTTTCAGCAGTCATTTTCAGTTGTGCTGCTATTGTCACATTGAGCTTTAATTCAGCCAAAAGATTGCATAGAGCAATTACAAGTCTTCTCTTTAGTTCATCCTGCCTCTGATATCTGAGTGCAGAGAGCTGTAAACTACCATGAGTGCGCATTTCCCTATTCTTTGCTGGGCCTTTTCATCTTAGTGGTCAACCACATGTCTTATTTGTTGTAAAATTGGCCAGCTTGCATATGCCTGGCTCTCTGTTAGTACATGATTAAACATTCATAGTTGCCTGTCTAGTGACCTCTTTTTTTCACATCCTATTAGCATATCTTATAACTTTCTTCCATCAATGTTTAACATGGGGACATTCCTGTGAGCAATGGTCCAAGTTTGCATTCTCCAGTTTACATTTAGGACAACACAGTTATAATGTGCAGAGGCAAGTTGTGATGCTCTCCATAATTCATTTTTGATATGTAAACCTACTAATTTCCTTGCACCTTTCTTTCACCTTTTACTCTGCCTGGATATAATTTTCCCATATTTTCATCGCTTGATGGGTACATTTTGGGTTAGGTAATTCATGTAAGAATCCATAAATATGTAATAATACTTTAGTGCAAGGGTGTAAATGTATTAAATCGTCAAAGACTGTGGACTTTGTGATGGACCTTATTTACCATATTTTTCGGCATACTGTATTTTTCGGCATAAGACACACCTAGGTTTAGAGAGCAACAATCAGGAAAAAAAGAAAAATACTAAATCTGGTGCATCTGTAATGCAGAGACTTCTTATGTGCCTTTTCCCTTTGAAAATGCCTTTATCTCAGCTACACTGATACACTGACAGCTTCACTGACTACCTACACAGCTTCACTGACTACCTACTTAGCTTCACTCACTACCTACACAGGTTCACTGACTACATACACAGGTTCACTGACTACATACACAGGTTCACTGACTACCTACACAGCTACACTGACTACCTACACAGCTTCACTGACTACATACACAGGTTCACTGACTACACACACAGGTTCACTGACTACCTACACAGCTACACTGACTACCTACACAGCTACACTGACTACCTACACAGCTACACTGACTACCTACACAGCTTCACTGACTACCTACACAGCTTCACTGACTACCTACACAGCTTCACTGACTACCTACACAGCTTCACTGACTACCTACACAGCTTCACTGACTACCTACACAGGTTCACTGATTACACACACAGCTACACTGACTACACACACAGCTGCACTGACTACACACACAGCTGCACTGACTACACACACAGCTGCACTGACTACACACACAGATTCACTGACTACACACACAGATTCACTGACTACACACACAGATTCACTGACTACACACACAGCTACACTGACTACACACACAGCTACACTGACTACACACACAGCTACACTGACTACACACACAGCTACACTGACTACACACACAGCCACACTGACTACACACACAGCCACACTGACTACACACACAGCCTCACTGACTACACACACAGCCACACTGACTACACACACAGCCACACTGACTACACACACAGCCTCACTGACTACACACACAGCCTCACTGACTACACACACAGCCTTACTGACTACACACACAGCCTCACTGACTACACACACAGCCTCACTGAGTACACACACAGCCTCACTGAGTATACACACACAGCCTCACTGAGTACACACACAGCCTCACTGACTACACACACAGCCTCACTGACTACACACACAGCCTCACTGACTACACACACAGCCACACTGACTACACACACAGCGTCACTGACTACACACACAGCTTCACTGACTACACACAGCTTCACTGACTACACACACAGCCTCACTGACTACACACACAGCCTCACTGACTACACACACAGCCTCACTGAGTACACACACAGCCTCACTGACTACACACACAGCCACACTGACTACACACACAGCCACACTGACTACACACACAGCCACACTGACTACACACACAGCCTCACTGACTACACACACAGCCTCACTGACTACACACACAGCCTCACTGACTACACACACAGCCACACTGACTACACACACAGCGTCACTGACTACACACACAGCTTCACTGACTACACACACAGCTTCACTGACTATGGGACACCTAGTTTTGGTGTGCTGAATATGATTGATCTGCAATGTAACATATTGCTAGATACAGCACAGTCAACTGAAGTACCAATGTACTTAAGTTGACCTTATTTCCCAGCCTGGATGTTGCATGCACAGAGCTGTGTGGTATCCCTATGGTTGCACGTTTCCTTTGGGCACATCAGGTAGTGACAGATTGTGAACCCCACTGGGAGACAGTGACCTATTGTTCACATTAAGCGCTACATAAACTGTCTGGCCATTTGTCCCCCACAAAAGCTCGTACTCATCCAGCTATGCGCACTGTCTCTTCTGTCAGTCTCCACCTCTGTATACAGCTGATTCCCCCACTGTATGCACTTGTTCTGTGTGACTTCTTTTCTTCCGGGTTCACTAGCGCCATCTAGCTGAACACATCATGCGTGACCTGATGCTGTGCGCAGCTAGAGGGCACCAGTGATCCTGGAAAAAAGAGACCATGCAGAACAAGTGTATGCAGTACGGGAATTAGCTGTACACAGCAGTAGAGATGGACAGAGGAGACAGTGCGCATAGCTGGATGATTAAGAGCTGTTGTGGGGGACCTTCGACATATAAGACACATTGACTTCCCCCCCCCCCCCCCCAATTGGGGGAGAAAAAGTACGTGTTATATGCCAAAAAATGCGGTATATCTAATATTTGGGAGGACACCCACAATTTTATTTCAGCATAAGCTAGAAGATCTACCCCAGGGATGCTAAACTTAATTCGTACTTTAGCCATTTACCCTCAAGTAGCGTGACTGTCGCTACGGCAATGTATGTTAGGAACGGTAATGCTACTCAATTACCGCAGGTCACACGAATTGCGTAACTCTCTGTAGTTACAGGTGGAAGTTAGGGTAATTATGTTGTGTCCTATGTGAGCACAGAAATATCACCGCTGTTTAGAGAATCAACTCCAATGTTCCCTATCTGTAGTCCTCCTAACTTTTCCCCTAATCAATTATACCATTGGCTTAATTAAAGACAATGGACATCCCTGCTGGGTACCTTTTTTCTAAACTATTTTTTTCCGATTTAACTACTTTTCCCCTAAGAAAGAACTTATGAAATCCCTGCTGTCTCATAACCCCCAGCTGCCAGTCCCCCTCCATGTCATCAAATGTTTTTTCTGCATTGATACTGAATATTAATGCTGATCCACAGGATAGTGGGTGTGCCTGAGCCTGCTCCAGTACTGTCACATCCTTTTTAATGTTGGAGACTTCCACTCTTCCTGTCACAAAACCCACCTGGTTAATATGTATGAGGTGGGGCATTATCTTAGCTTGCCCATAAGCCAGAATCTTTGACAACCGTTTTAAACCTTCATTAAACAGGGAATTTAGCCTATATGAGCCTAACTGTGTACTATCTTTACCCTCTTTGAATGATATCTTAATATAGGCCAAGGTGTCTTTTGGAGGATAACTGACTGTATCCAAAACATGATTAAAAACCATTCCTAATATGGGTGAGAATACTTTTTGAAGTATTTTGCCTCCATTGTAAGTTTTGGTTTTTCTTTTATTCTTTGTATTTGTTTCCATGCCTTTTACCAGTACTCTAGGTTTAGTGTACAACGTTCTATATTATTCTGTAAATTGTTTATTCACTTTTTTGGATCAGAAATAATTTTATCTATGGAATATTTTAATACAATTTGTGTCCCCTGTGCCATATTTTGGCCCTCTTGCCAATATACTTTTCTAGCTTTTTACTTAGTATGGTTAATTTCACATATGTTTCTTTCTAAATCTGTAAGGATTTTACATCTTTCCAATCTTCTTTATTTAACCACTTTGCATCAAGACCTTGTTTCTCCCTTATGGACCAGAACAGTTTTGACATCTTAGCTATGTCCCTATTTAATCAGCAATAATGTTATCCCTACTTATGACACCTATATGAAATACATATTTTTATTTATTTTTTTCAAGACTAACTAGGCTTTCACCGTATGGCATTTTTTCGCTCGAACTATTTTGTTTAATATGCATTTTAATAGAAAAAAGAGGAAAATAATAGAAAAAAAATTATCAGTTTTACCAATTCCAGTTTAAAAATAAAAAAGCGCTATTATAAATAAAATAAACACACATTTTGTTTGGCTATTTCTACTGTTTATCATAAAACTTAAATTACGTTCCTGTCACAATTTATAATGAAGATATTTGATTCTGAAATAATGCTACAGTGTGTATTTTTCACTAAGTGATAACTGAGAAAATAAAAGTATTTGTAATGGTAAAAATCAATCTTATTGGCTCAGGGAACATATATTCCCTTTCACTAATTAGTGCTGCAGCAGATAGAGCCAGAGATTTGCACAGGAGCAAGCCCAATCATGCACAGCTGTGCTTCAGCTACACAACTTATATCTACGTCCTAGTGGCTTAAATGAAGTCACAGACAACGTAGATATACTGTAGTGGTGGAAAAAGTGGTTAATGCAGCGGGTACTTTTGATACTTCCTATAAGATTCCCTCACTTTGATAACAAATAATTATACTGTGTTCTGATTGGATGACTGCAGTAGAGAAAGGAAGTTAAATAAACAGGGAGCAGAAATTATAGGGTAGAGAGGCCAATTAAAATAACAAACTCTTGTATCACAGGCAGAAGCTGTACCACTAAGCTATAAGGCCTGCCTTATGATCTACCCTAAGATTACTTTTTATAACACATTTTTGGCTGAAACTGTGTGCGTGGGGGGGTGGGGGTGGGGGGTGGCTAATTCGCAGGTGATATAATATATATGTCCTTGCTAAAGCATCTAACCTATTAACTATTCTCTCTCCCTGCCAAAAGCTGTAACCTAAACCTAAAGTTTGTCCTAGGCCTACATAATTCCAGATTAAAGGGTCACTAGAAACACTGGCCCATGATACAGTCGGCAACATACCACAGCTCTGCCAGAATAATGCTTTTGTAAAACTGATTTGGTAAGCTGAAATTAATATGTGAGATGCAAATAAAAACCTTGAGATGAGCAAAAGGAAACATGGGGATTAAGAACAAAGCTAGATTGAAAA
This sequence comes from Hyperolius riggenbachi, assembly GCF_040937935.1. Taxonomy (NCBI): domain Eukaryota; kingdom Metazoa; phylum Chordata; class Amphibia; order Anura; family Hyperoliidae; genus Hyperolius; species Hyperolius riggenbachi. Next base: position 99,136,065 of record NC_090655.1, on the reverse strand, counting down.
TATGTCAAATATAAGTCAAGCAAATCTGCAGGTATGCCTGGGGAAACCTGAAATAAAAGGACAACCACTGTGAAAGGAGAAGCGGAAAAAGAATCAAAGAGAAAATAATGTAATAAAGAATAATGCAGCAGCTATTTGAGTTGCTATTTATGTGTAATGTAAAATAACAAATAGCTATCAGTAGGTATTTTATGACTCCTACATAATGATTGCGGGATACATAAGGAAAGATTCACAATATGTGTAATTATGATATTAAAATATAGCGTTGTGGAGTGTAAAAGATTTAACGTTGTGGAGCGTAAAAGGTAGTTTTACTATGCCAAGTACTGCTTGGTGAGTTCATCAAGCAATGCTGGTGGTAAGGGCTTGATGCAAATGTTATGAACACCAGGTGGTGCCAGCATGGAGCTGTACAGTTTGTGGAAGGTTAGGGTAAGCTACAAATGTTATTTATACTGTGCGTTGAGGAAAATGAATACTAGTACCTTATCTGAAGGTCAGAGAATATCTTTGTTTTCTTTTTTATTTAAGTTGTTGTTCATGGAATACTGTCCGTTATCTCTGAAAGTTTGATTAAGATCTCAAGCCACAGATGTGGATCAATAACCTAGCAGGAATGATTTTCTTCTTATGTTTTTCCATTTTTTCGATCATAAAATTTTATACCATGTTACCATATTCTGTTCTGAAATGATTTGTTGTTGCTGATGGAGAATTTAAAGCAGGCATGTCAAACTGGTCCTACGAGGACCGAGATCCGCACACATTTTTGATACAGCTCAAATGAATTGATGGGTCTGATGGGTCCATCAGGTAGAACACATTCTTTTCTTTCTCAGTCCATCCTAAACACTGGCATGGATCTGGCCCTCCAGGCCTGGAGTTTGACACATGTGATTTAAAGAGCGCTACTTACAAATAGCTAGAACTAAAATTATCAAATTTGACTGATTTGCACCAAGCATCATTTACCTAACTGCTTGATGAGTACAAGGACTGCCTGTGTGAGTGAGTGGTATAAACTTGGGGAGGGCAATAGTTTAATAAGGAATGATATTCACAGCACAATTGAAAAGCTAAATTAGTGGCTAACGGCAAGTGCTAGTCAGACCTGAAGGTCCAGGGACTTAATTGCTCTGGCAGTCTTTTCATCGTTCAGTGGTTCCACTTTAGAGATCTTTGTTCTGTGTACTCTTTTACAGTTTTCCCTGTCATGCAATTCCCTATTTCCCCCTTCATCCCAATATTCACTTATTTTAGGTACACAATAATAAAGTGATAATGGCCCTGTGTGCATGTACACAGTTCACACGAATACTGTGCTGAAAAATGCTTCCGATTTTGGTTGCGATTTGATTCGTACTATCGATTGCATGAGAAATCAGGTGAAAAAAACGTAATGAGTGTTCCCAGCGTTAAGTTCACAGTGTTGCCAGTTAGACAGAAAATACCATGGGATATGCATTGCATGCAGTATGCTGCTAGATTATGCATACATTTATGTTTGAAATGAACAAGCTATTAGCTAATAATGCTGTGACACATCCCCAGTCACTCAGTAAGAAGTGTGTGCAAGAGAAAGATTGGGTCACGTTAGGAAGTGAAAGCCACTGAATATTTGCATTGATTAGAACATGTTCCACACAGATTGCAGTGCGCTTGTGAGATTCCAGAGAGTTGGTTTCCTTTGAATGATGATCAATACTAAGGTCTTATCAAGTCCCAAATCATTTTATGTTGTTTCTCCAAGCCTAGAATCAATATTTACTTAAAATGGTTGCTGTTGAAATACATGCCTGCTTTTATGTCATTTCAAGTTGTTCTGTTTGTGGTTTTATTTTTCTTTTTTACCTTATTTCTTAATTTTGTTAGTTCTTAAGAAAAGGGCATTTTTTAAAATTTACTTTATGCCTTATGGACTGAGAATCTGTAAACCAAGGATTCACCGTTTCAAAAATATCTGGTATTTAGTCTGTTGTTACTCCGTTTTGCACACAACAGAGCATCTCTACATGAACAGAGTGTCTGTTGTCTTTGTTTAGTGACTGGCATCAGGGGCATATCTGAAAACAGAACATCCCTGTCTGGGAATGTTTGACTAGGCTTGGGGGAGGGGATTTTTCAAACCCTCCTTCTTTATTAATTTAATTTATTAAATACATTTATTATTAAGTGCACTTAACTTAATTTTAGGCAGACACCTAAATGATTAGCTGAATTACTCTACATGTGACATATCTTAAAAGTTAAAAAGTGTAATCTCGCTCCTGGAGGTCCTGTTATTCAGATATCCTAATTCCAAGCACGGCTAGTGTTAGTGTCTCTGACCCAGGGCCGGGCCGAGGCATAGGCTGGAGAGGCTCCAGCCTCAGGGCGCAGTGTAGGAGGGGGCGCATAATTCATTCAGCTGTCATTCCTAATTGTGTTTGAAGCAGAAAGAAATAAGAAAAGGGGCTACATGGCAGTGACTGCAAGCCAGATAACTAGATATTAAGGTGTTGGGGAGGTTGTGGGCCCTGTGGCGCCTCTTAGTCTAATAGCAATCAGTGTGTGATGGCTGGGGTGGCAGGGATGGAGGGGCGCACTTTGGTGTCTCAGCCTTAGGTGCTGGAGGACCTTGTCCCGGCTCTGACCCTACATTTTCCTGTCTATAGTTCAACTGCACAGCATGGGCAAAGCCCCTCCCTCCGCCTACTCACTAGAGTAAGTGCAAGTTAGCAGCTTACTGCTAAGCTAACCATCCTGAGCTACCCTCCTGTAATCAAGCTGGACTGGTAAGCTAGGTATAGACATCAAGTAGTTGTTGCCCAAGAAAAACTTGATCCTATAACCTCACCTTTCACCTCTGTAGAGAGAAGCAGGGAATTGTGGGGCAAGACAGTAGAAATCTGCTAGGAAAATCCTAAGCAAAATGGTATTCCCCTGGGTAGGGTAAGTTACATAGTACAGGCAGTCCCCGACTTATGAACACCCGACTTACGAATGACCCGCCAATATGAACGGCATGGATTCTGTGTTGCCATGGGAACAAGTCAAAAACATTTTTCAAATTGGACTTATAGTTTTTGAGAAAATCGATTTTTAAAAAAATAAAAGAAAAATGGCTTTTAAACTTGTATAAGCAGGTACAGAGGGCAGAGGTGTGACAGAGGGTGGTGACACTGGAGGCACAGGGAGGCACAGAGGAGATACAGGTGACAAAGATGGCACAGTATACCGACTTAAGAACAGAATCAGGATAAGAATAAACCTACAAGTCCCGATCTTGTTCGTTAACCGGGGACTACCTGCACTGCAAAGCACATGTGGACATACATTTATTAGACAGTGTGACCGCAAATAGACTGGAATTTGATTAATTTATTTCTTGTTACTGTTGGAACTGTTACATACAATGTAATCTGCTGCTCTAGCATGTAACGCAAATGTTAACTACAATGTATAATGAAACTGCTGCTGTTGTGTGTGTATATATGTGTAACCTCTGCTTCTGCCGTTCTATGCTACATATCGCTGTCTTCTTCTTTAGCTATATGTATTGTGCCAAACCCAATTTCGGGCATAACCCAGTCATGCTTGGCAAAATAAACGATTTCTGATTCTTGTTTGTTTATCTTGACTGTGCAGATCAGCAGAGCCTAATTGGCTTACCATTAGTGTATGTTAAATATGTTGTAAAGTTAGAATGCGTGTGAACGTACCATGTATATATTATTTATCAGTTAAAAATGTATAAGCAGGAAATTATTAAAATGACTAAGTAAGATTAACATTTTGTATGCCCACCCTTTATCTCTTAAATTTGTGAATGTGTGCCTAGGAGAACTGATGCTGTTTTAAGTATTTTGCAGGCATATGTGGTCCACAGCATGATTAAACATTTATGCAAAACAAGTGCTAATAATCAAAAATATCAAGGTTAAAAACTCTAGAGATGCTCTAGGTATTGGAAGAGATGCTCTAGGTCTTATAGAGCACTGATTTAAGCAACACTATGTCTGAGGTTCTTTCAGTAAAAAGATTGAAGAGGCAGTCTAAATCCTAGATGTCTGGAAGAATCTAGCTGTGAAGTTCCTTAACAAAACTGTGTGCAAGTTTTATCTATGAACAATTATGCTGTTTTTAAATAAAACCTGTATTGAAAAAAAGGGCCCTAAGAGGGGGGCACTTAACTCTGGAGGGGGAAGCCTCTGGATCCGATTGAGGCTTCCCCCATCCTCCTCCATCCCACGGTGGTCTTGCTGGGCTGCTCCAAACACCTGCGCAGTAGAGTTGACCCGACTTGGATCAGCTATTTCCACCTAATCCGAGCCGAGAGCCACTACTGCGCCTGCACTGGAGCTGAGAAAAGAAAATTTTGCAGGCGCTACTGGGCTTGCGCCACAGCCTGACAAATTGTCGGCTGTGGCTTAGGAGGTGCCCAGCGAGACCACTGTGGGATGGAGGACAGGGGAAGCCTCAATCGGATCCAGAGGCTTCCCCCTCTCGAGGTAAGTACCTCCCAGGGGCTCTTTTTTTTCGATACAGAGTCTCTTTAATTAAGGACTGGGCTGTTTCTCTAAGATCTGTGCTGCGTGGGCTCTCCAGCCCACAGCACAGATCGTGTTAATGGCAGGCCGATCAGATTTCCCCCCCCCTTTTTTTTCCCCACTAGGGGGAAGGCCTGCTGGGGGGGTCTGATTGCCGCCGCTCTGTGTGGCCGAGCGGGGGGGATCCTCAAAGCCCCCCTCCACAGCGATACTCCTCCTTACCTCTCCTTCCCTCCCTCTCTCGCTGGCTCTGAGGTGCGCAGGACGGGTATCCGTCCTGCACGGGATAGGATAGACTTCAGCCTATCAAATGACGGAGATCCCCGGCCAATCAGAGGCCAGGGATCACTGATCTCCTTTACGGCACTGCTGCGCAGCAGTGCCGTATTGATGTAAACAGCGGGGATTTCTTCCCCGTGTGTGTACATTACGAGTGCGAGCCGATATCGGCGGCTCGCACGCTGTTCACGGAGACACCCTCCATGAACTGGCATGGAAAGGCCGCTTCCATGCAAAACCACAAACAACCAGCCGCCGCCTATCGGCGTTAGCTGGTCGTTAAGTGGTTAATGCAAAAGGTGGTCACACCAAATAGCTAAAAAATGACCTTATCATTTTTGAAAGTATTCTCTCTTCAGCATTTTTTTCCTAATCACATAAATATTTAGAATTATACTGTATATTGGTACTTGCTTTAAATTGAATGTTTGATATAGGACCAAGTAAATGTGAGATAAAGTCAATCTCCAATTTAGAGTATTTAATTTTTGCTCAGAGTATGATGTTATACAGTATATATTTATATTTATTATTATATTTTTTTTGTCCTGGCACTGTCATTTCTGTGGTGCAGATTTATCTGTTCTGTACACTTAATTTTGTTCCATGACAGTCACAGGTCTCATAATGAATTCCTTTGGTGGTAACAAAAACACTGCTTCACTCCCTGACCAGCAAAGGTTACATTATATGGAATATCCCATTTACTCCCATTGCAGGTTTTAAAGAGACACTGAAGCGAAAAAAAAATATGATATAGTGAATTGGTTGTGTACTATGAATAATTACTAGAAGATTAGCAGCAAAGAAAATATTCTCATACTTTTATTTTCAGGTATATAGTGTTTTTTCTAACATTGCATCATTCTATAATATGTGCACATTACACAACACTCAGCATTCAAAATGAGTCTTTCAGAGTAGTCTGTGAAGTAATGACCTCTCCTCTAGCAGAGGAAAAGTAAATAGTCCAGGAACAGTTGAGATAATAAAAGTCAGATAACAGCCCTCTCCACGACTAACTTAGTCGGAGAGCTTAATGGCTTGTTTGCATAGAGATAACAACTGGAGTTTCTCAACTCTTCCTGTACTGGAAACAATTACACTGATGTATCTGATCTTAATGTTTTATTTCTTAGCTGTGCTACACATACAAATCATAATATCATCATTTTTTTTCGCTTCAGTGTCTCTTTAATAGTGGCTCTGTGTGGCAGCAGACCTGAGAATTCCTGTACAGAGGTTCTACAACTGGGGCCTTCCGCATAAGATGCCCCTCAGTTATACTTTTTATGTCCTTGCTTTACATATTTGGTTTGTATTTTTTGACACATTCTAGGAGGTAAATTGCATTAGATTAGAGTCACTGATAGCTGCATGGGAATGCAAGCCACATCTTCTTGAAATGTCAATTAAAAGGTTTCTACATGCAAATTGTTTGCTGGATTGTAAACAAACCACATTTCAAACTAGCTGGCAGTTTATTAAATGATGCTGTGGACACAAAAATGAATAATTGATGGCAGATAACAAATATGGATTCTGACATGTTCTTGTCTGTTTCAGTAATTTTCCGCTTTCTGAATTTATATGCAAATTTAAATGATAGTGTGCGCGAGTTGTAATATTGGATAAAAAAAATGTAAATGCATAAATTTTTGGTAAATATTCCCCGTTCATTTTTTCAAACATGGGTACTTCGTGTAAGTCGGGGTGGGAACTTACTTAAAAACACACATACACAAAAAATCATTAGCATACTTTCTTATTATAACTCTATGGGAGGCGGTAAGAATTTGCTACTATCATCATGCAACTGTGATGCAAATTAGTAAGGAAGAATGAATACAAAATTGGTATGAAGCCCAAACTGTTTTAATTTGCATCTGAGAATTTTTATTGAAGAGTTAAACGAGGAAAACCTATAAAGCTTTTCTTCCCAGCAAATCATAATTATATCAGATAACACACACACGCACGCACGCACGCACGCACGCACGCACGCACACGTGTATTGTTATTAGGTGGCGCCACTTACTTGTACTTTATCACCTGGACATTATTCTTTGTTTTTTCCAGCATATTACAACTATATTTTTTTCATATTCTCACGTGACATGCTGCAGCTCAACACAATAACACTGTCTGGCTGTGAGTCTGTGACAAATACATTGCTCACCCTCAGCCACTCCATTCTTCCTCAGTCATGACAGCAGTACCACCACCTTCCTTCTGCTGTGCAAGTCAAATGAAACACTGCTGCTCTCCTGCCTCCCCTTTTCTCACTCACTGTTAGACTCCTCACACAGCACAACAAGCTGCTTTTCCCCAATGATGACCTCTTCACCTCGCTCTCCTCTCGCTTCCCCGCCTACTCTGATTGCTGTGTTAACACTGTCCAAACATGCTGCCCCTGTAATCTCTGTGCCTGATGCAAATGTTTTACCTGGCTTCATGAGAGAGCCGGCCCTGGTTGTACATATAACACACTTTGCATTGTGTACACAATTTACACATTGCTGGTAAAAAATGCATAGCCCTATTTGCATAATACACATTATAGTAGCAACGTCCACATTGTATTCATATTGTGAGTTAAACTGTGCACAGCACACGTTAATTTGCTTGTATAACCACCGACTTATGCATGTCAATTTTACCAGACCTTAGTTGATGAATCCCCATTATTCCATTGATATGTTGCCTCTTTTTTCAGTTATACATGGATGTGTTAAGAGTGGTTTAGTATAGCCAGAAATCTAAAGGAAAAGGGATTGTATTACCCGTGCACAAACATATGCATTACACTGTTAAAATAGTCTACGAATACGAAATGACGGCACCTAGCTGCTCTTTTTTACAATGTTTTTGTCTTGTCTGATATAGTTATGATGAGATTTGTATTGGATTGGATCAGAGACCCTCATGTTTTCCTTGTTACTTTCCACATGCGTTTTATGCAAATTTTATTTTAACTTTTCTTTATTAACTTTCAAATGTATATCGGTCTCATACAGCACAGTGCCAATTCTAGACTCCCCTGGCTTCCACTTCTTTCAGATCTGGCAATCCCATTCCTCACATTCTGATAACAGCATGTGACTTCCTTTGCATAGTAAGGGCTATGATGACTGAAAAGGTATGAGAACTGGTGGTGCACATATTGAAAAAGGGTTTCACTCTAATCAGGGTGTCATAAAAAATGTTTTTCTGCTCAGGGGAACTTTCATAACCTGTGTGTGTGTTAGTCAAAGGACTTACAATAGAAAAATGATATATTTAAAAGGGTCAAATCACTTCCCTAGTTTAGGTTCTGTTTCCATGGCTCTAGTTTAAAATAAATCTTTCCTGATGACTTTTTGTGAAAACATTTAGTGAAGGCTCATTGTAATCCTTTTATCCAATTTTTGCTAATGTCATTTGCAGCAGTGAATTGAAGAATGAGCTAATGGAGATCATTAAAGAGCTTGATTGTTTTTGCATAACTGAATTAGTCCTTTTCATCTCGTCTTTTGTACAGTTAACAATGGCAGAATGTATGGTGAATCACTGAGACTGAATAGTGCAGTTAGAATTTAATGGTTTACCATAACCTATCATAATTAGAAGTGGTTTTCAGTATATCCTGAACTTTGTATATACAAATTATTGTGTGTTTCTCCCCTCTTCTCCTGTCAACCTTGATTCTTCTTTGTTGGAAACTTTTGAAATGCTTTTTACAGGAGTGGTGATCTAGTCTCACCTAAGACTGTCCTTTTTTTTTTTTCAATTCACTTTACTGCTCATTACCTGTGTCTGATAAATCCTTTAGTATTTTTTGACATGCTATGTATATTAACATCAGCAAAAAATGGTAACCACTTATGTTTTTGGGCGTAAGTCTTACGTCCAATTTAGTTAAATTGTAGGTTCCTGGATGTGAGACTTGCATCCGGCACAAAAAAACACAGCCGCCACGATCGTGCACACGCATGTGCTTGTGCACACTCATAAACTAATCCCGTTGTGAATAACTGCTGCTAGCAGTAGTTATTCACATAAAGTTACAATTATTTAATGTGACAGTGTAACATTATTTATTTGGGGGAAATCTTTTACCCCCTACCAAACTAATTAACCCCTTCTGTCAGCTATACTTGGCCTTAGGCTTCGTAGACACCTGTAATAACTGCTGCCCATAGCGATCGGATACGATCACTATGGCAACAGCTCTGGGACCCAACACTGTATAGATGCATTAAAATGTTGTTGCCAATGCATCTATACAGCACTAGGGTCCCCAAACTGTACACCTTACAGATGCACAGGCTGGCGATAATGGTACGCTACATGCCTGACTAGTGATGAAAAGGGCATGTGTGGTATAGTTTTAACCGGGACGAGACAAATAATGTATTTTGAGTTTTTTTAAAACTGTGGCACTTGTCATATAAAAGTTAGGAAGGGGGGAAAGATGAAAACGTGTAATTTTTGCGTTTACACCTAATTTTCTTGATAAATTGCCTGTGAATTTAAATAATACTTAAATATTACCCTAAAAATGAGAATGTCCTGAAAAACAATATACAGTATTGTGACTCTGTGATGGCATAGGTAGTAACAAGTTATTGCTGTATCAAAAGCTACACATCTAATATGACAAAATTGTCAGGAACAGGGGTAGAATTCCAAAAAACTGAAGTGGTTAAGATAAGCAACAGACAAACAAATAGCAAAAAGAAGGAAAGAGATCAATTATGCTTAGCTGACTTTACGGAGTCTGGGTGAAGTCAAGAATTGGTGAGTTTGAGCCACTGAAAAAGTTTTGAATCTCTTTTTAAAATCTCACATTCTATTTGCTTTATGCAGGGGTAGCAAAATGAAGGTAGACAAATTTGGGAGCATATACATATTCTTTAAAATAAATGTGAGCATTTATTAAATTAAATAATGTAACACTTATACTGTACATAATGACCAATAATAAACATAGACTAATATTCAAAAAAAACAACTTTTTCCTTCTAGTTTGTGACCAGTTATGAGCTTTTTTAAAATTGCCAGACAGTTAACTAAGTTATAAACTAGAACCACAAGGCTTTTTGTAGTGAGCCATAAAGTGTACCTGAGCTGAATCTCAGGTTGAAAAGGAAAAGCCCACCTAAGAAGAAGGAAGCCTCTGGATCCTGTAGAGGCGTCTCACTGCATCCTCTGGTCCCTCGTTGCTACCTGCAGACCCCCCAAAGATTTCCAACAAGGGGTTGTCAGAAATCTGATCAGGGCACCGGCCCCTCTTCAAACAGGAGCATGGCTGTACTGCACCTGCACAGTAAGCAGGAGCTGCTAATGCTTGAAGCATGTCCTCGATTTTCTGGAGGGTCCTGGCATGCCTGGACAGGAGTGAAGGGTACCTGGGAAGCCTCTACAGGATCCAGAGGCTTCCCTCTTCTTAGGTAAGTACTTCCTTTTTAACCCGAGCTTTGGTTCACTTTAACCTCCTTGGCAGTAGCCTGAGCTACAGTCGGGGTGGAAAAACGCAGCCCAGAGCGGTAACCCCGACCTGCACTCGGGGTAGCCGCCAGAGGCTTTATGCAGAGCAAAGCGCGCAGCGGGCATTTCAACTCCCCTCCCATGGGATCCCGACGTCGGCTGCCATTCTTCTTCCGCTCCTCCCTGGTGAGATCGCCATCTGACGTCATGACAACAGCTGGAAATCTCACTTTAGGATTGCAGTGCCACCCGGAGAACAGATGGAGCTGCAGCGCTCGAGCCCATTGAGGTAAGTGCTGGGGCTGTTGCTGCAGACTCTCTGCTGGTATGACTTTTTTTCCCTGATTTTAGGGTCTAAAAGCACATGTCGTACACATCGCCTCCCATGATGCGCTCCAAGCGCCGCATGCGCCGGTCACATAAATACAAACACTTCCTCCTTCGGGGTTGAAGTAGAAAGTGTTTGTAGTCAGGTGACCGGCGCATGTGGCGCTTGGAGCGCATTGTGGGAGGCGACGCGTACGGACCGAAGAAGACGTAATTCTGGTAAGATCCGACCCCCCCCCTCCCAAACAGCTTTACTGGGAGATATCCGAATAGCAACTATCCGGATGTCTCCCGGATTGGATTTGAGCATCCCTGCTCATGAGAGCAGCAATTAAATTATGGAGAACCAAAGCGGCCACATTTTGTTTTCTACTATACAGGTCAAAAGAAACTTATGGTACCCATACACTGTACAATAAAAAGATTCCATTTTCCTGTTTTTTCGTCCAAAACGATCAAATCGAATGAAAGCTGAAAATAATATTTTTTTAATCAAGAAAAACAAATGATTATCTTGTTTTTTTAATAAAAAATATTTATATTCGATGTAACGGAATATTCAAACTAAATTATCTAATGAAAAAAATAAAAAAAATTACCATGTATGGGCATCTTTAAAGCCTTCTGCTTGAATGATACTTTACTGGGCTGTTTGTGGAAGTCTTTGAGGTTTGTTTTGGCCCATTAAAAATGCACACCAAAATTGTCTTGTTACTGTACTTTGATACTTAAATGAAACTTCCACTCAAACATGATATTCTATTATTAAAATTTTCCAGGGCCTGCCATCATTTTTGTTCACATGAAATGTAACTACCGTTGTATAAAGCAGTCATACTTCATAATGTTGCTTACTGGTGACTCCTGGTAGTGATTAGGAAAATGAGTATGCTAGTTCAGTGGGCCATGTCTATACACAGAAAAGGTCCAAGAGTAGGTTCGCACACCAACTTTTCCAGTAAGCCAAAAAGTTGATTTATTACAACATAATGTGTCAACACTATGTATGACAATTGTTTTGGGGCCACGCAGGGTCCCCTCCCTCAGATAAGTGCAGACAAACATGATTTCAACTTTATAATAAATCAACTTTTTGGCTTACTGGAAAAGCTGGTGTGCGAACCTACTCTTGAACCTTTTGGAATATCATCTGATGTTGCTTTGCATCTAAAGGTTCAGCACCCTTATACAATACGGAAAGGTGTGGCGCTCCAGACCCTACTAGTGTACCTATACACAGATAAGGGCTTGTGTAGTTGAATAAACACTTACATATTGCCCTCACTTTGAAAAAATCTCAAAAGTGTCATTTTGGGTGTTGACATCAGCATGTACTTTTTTTTTTTTAGGGCCCTATTCCTCTGTAGATCACAAGCACACATGGAGAATGCTGAAGTTTTCCCTCTGCATTCGCTCTGCAATTATTTTTGTGCTTGTTGGAAAGTCCCATTCAGTGGCTTTCAATGCAAAAATGTAGCAGGCAATGTGTTTCCTACTCAACATAGTGCAAATAGTGGAAAGGGAATAATTATATCAAGGAGTGTAGAGTACTGCTTCACACTGACACAACAAACTCACTGTGTAACGCACCGCAAACAGCTGTTTGTGTTGTGACTGCAATGCTGGACTGGTACGCACTATGGTGAGAGTGCAGGCAATAGCGGTTTTCAAGCCCATATGGTCGCCAGGCTGCGGTCGCTCAGTGAAAGAACAACAGTGATTGTCCAGCTGATTGAATTTGGTCTGTCCACAATGAAGAAATGCCCTTATTGTCTTTGGTGTGCCACCCCCCGAGACACTCATATAGCCGGCGGTCATTGCTTCATTGTGATACGCAAGCCCCTTTACCGCAGCAAGGTAACGATCACGAAGGGGAATTGACACATGTACATGCCTTTTGTTTTGTGGTTGCAGCCGCAGTGCAGTCAGAAAAATTAGGCAGTCATGTACACGCACCAGACAAATTATTATAGCGGCTGTTGCTAGCAGCAGCCTTACAAATTCAGGAATCCATCTGGAGTCCTGGTGGACCCTGTTGGTGGTGGCGGAGAAGGCAGTCACACGGCGTGCAGGCAGAGGTGCTGTGTGTGGGACTGACTAAGTCTTTGGGCAGGCCTGAGCGTGCTTTGCAGACCAGGCATCCATGGTCAGATCAACCCTTGATCCAATGCTGTGTGCCAGAGATGTCACCACTTGCCTTTCAACATCACGGTACAGTTTAGGTATCGCCTTTTTTGAGAAAAAAATTGCGGCCTGGTATCCTTCCACTGCGGTATGTGGCTTTGCTTTGTGTGCTGCTTTTCCTCAGGTGGTCATTCTATCCCAGTTTGTGCTTTGTAATCATGTGCCTTCGTAAGGTAGTTGTCCCTACGCGGGTCTTGGTCTTTCCACGGCTCATTTTTCGGTGGCAGAGAGTACAGATGGCGTTGCTCTCATCTGAGGCAGACACACACAAAAATGTCCACAACGCTAAGCCCTAGGGTGATGGCACTTTGGTGGTGGTGGCCGACTGAGTGTTAAAGGGAACCAGAGATGAAGTGTAGCTGAAAAATGGAAAAAGATTTTATATGTACCTGGGGCTTCCTCCAGCCCCATACGCCTGGATGGCTCCCACGCCGCCATCCTCCGCTGCCTCTATCACCAGTACCTGGTCCCGTCACTTCCGACGGACCAGTTGTACGCATGCGCAGGGGCTCCCTCCGGCTTTGTACGCATGCGCCTGCGCAGTACGGAGGGAGCGCACTGCGCTTGCGTAGGCTGGCCGAAATTACGGTACCCGGTACCGGCGGACAGAGGCAGCGGAGGACAGTGGCGTGGGAGCGATCCAGGCTGATGGGGCTGGAGGAAGCCCCAGGTATGTATAAATTTAGTATCATCTTCATCTCTGGGTCTCTTCAAGTGGGGTGCCAGAATCAGAGCAGGAGGAGGAAGATATGTCAAGCTTCCATGCGGAAGCTGAGAAAGATGAGGTGTTCTGTGTTAAATAGTCAACTACGTCCTGACAATATTGGGGGTTGATGGCACGTGCCTTCTACTGAACACTGTACTTTGGTCGAGGGCCGCATGAAATCACGACAGCGCGACCTAGAACAGACCTGCCGGGTGGCCTGCCCCTGTCTTTTATTTTGTCTATATTGGGGGGGATGAAGTGAAAGGTATGCACTGACTTGACTAATACAATGTGCAGTCAGTCACACAGGTGCAGTTAACAGGTATGCATGGAGTGGTATATTACACTGCGTCTGCTCACGTATGTAGGTGGGTGCACTGAAGTGAACAACAGGTAGTAGGTATATGCAGTGATGGGTATTACATGTTCACCTGTCACATACAGACAGGTACCGGACAGGCACAGTGACTCTGACTGACAGGGCTGTATATAATGCAAGTGGGCCACACACACAAAAATAGATCACAAGAACAAGATTAGCTCCCAAAAGAGCTGTTGAGGGGTGCTTTGTTTTAGCAATAACAATCAGCCAGGAGCAAGCTAAGAAGCCTACAAGAGCCTAACTAAGCTTTCCCTATGAGAGTCTGCAGCAGCTATCCCTTCCCTAATTACTGCAGGCACACGAGTGAGTCCAATGCCTGATGCTGCCTGCCTTTTATAAGTGGAGGTGAGGCTCCAGGAGGGAGTGTAGCCTAATTGGCTACAATGTGCCTGCTGACTGTGATGTAGAGGGTCAAAGTTGACCCTCATGATGCACTATGGGGGCAAACTGAACTTCCGGAAAAGTTCCCGGTTCACCGCGATTGCGAACCACGGAAGGTCGCCGGGAACCGTTCGGGCCATCTCCAATGGTGAGCAATTTTCACACTGACATTTCAGATTTAGGTGGGAGTAAATGTTTACATCACCACAAATACTGTAAATAAAGTGAGGCTGACAGGTGGATATAAAGAAAGGCATGTGCATATGCACCTATAGAGGTGTGAGAGGGAGATGGAGAAAAGCTGTCTGGTTCTAGCTCAGGCATGGGCAAACTTGGCCCTCCAGCTGTTGAGGAACTACAAGTCCCACAATGCATTGCAGAAGTCTGGCAGCCACAGTCATGACTCATAAAGGCAAATGCATTGTGGGATTTGTAGTTCCTCAACAGCTGGAGGGCCAAGTTTGCCCATGCCTGTTCTAGCTCATCTAGATGTATGTGTGGAGTGGTGGGAGAATGAGAGGGTGGTGGTTGCCTTACAAGCCCAAAATTGATCAAACATCCCCCCCTCCCCCCCAAGCACAAACTGTCATCGACGTCTAGAAATGAAATACAGACTTAATATTGTTGACCACTCTGGTGGATAATTGTTATATTGACTGAAGATCAGCTGATATCTCACTTCAGCTTTCGTAATGTCACCTTCAGGCTATCTTTAGAATTGTGCCCCTGCTCTATGCTTGAAAATATGAAGTATCATGAGGTTTCCAATTCTATTGCTTTTAACTTTTTTTTTTTTGTTGCTGTGTGAATTATACATGCCTTTGCAGTGACTTGCATCTGTTGTCGTAGCTTGTGCTACTTGAGATAATGCTATGCCTTTTACATCTTTTGTGCTCATATTTTCTTGCTGCTTTTATAACCTCATTACAGTGTTTAGTTTTTTGTTTTGTTTTTCCACTAAGGTTGATCATTTTGCAGCACATTTTCATTTATTTTCTAGTTCAGAGCGGAAATTTCCTGGAAACAGCAATACACAATGGCAAGAGGTGTTACAGTATGAATTTATATTGCACAGCATGCTGTGTCCACTTCTAAAATGTATCAAAATGTTCAGAGCTATTTAGCATTTTGCATGTCTCAGTTCTGTATATCAATGCAGAATGTTATTTGATATTAATAACGAATTCTTCCTAAGGCATATTTCTCATTAATTTATTTACTTTGTGTTACAGGACTATTATTGCGAAAAATATTATAATTCTAAGAAGTCCATTTTTACCAGAGTAAAATGCACCAAAAATGACTTTTCTCCTATATTGTCGCTTACAGTAGGCAGTAAAAATCTGACAGATCTGACATATTTTGGACTAGTCCATCTTCTCATGGGGATACCAGTATTTCCTATATTTTTTTTATAAACAAGCACTATATTGAAAGTATTTATGTAAGGATACCATCCGGCTGACCTTCTTACTTGTTTGCACACTATTGTGGCAGTTGGACTGAGCAACTGTCATTCAGAAAGTGCTTTTAAAAAAGAAGAAAACCCTGAGAATCCCTCATGAGGAGATGTACTAGTCCAAAACCTGTCAGATCTGTCAAATTTTTACTACCTACTGTAGATGACAACGAAATGGGGAAAAAAAAGTAAGTTACGGTACATTTTACTCTGGAACAACACATACATTTTATAATTTTTCTGAGATAGTAATCCTCTGTGTTCCTGATGGGGTCTTTAATCGAATTCCAGATTATTATTTTTATTAGAAAAATATACCCATAGCCAACATGAATGTCAACTATTTCTCTATATGCGCCCCCCATCCCCCACTGTTGCCAGGGACATTTCATAAGTTGTGCTCAGGTTAGCTTGAAGCTAATTTTGCACTACATATGCACAGTGCGCACCGCAGAAATTAGACTTGATAGGACTCGGTCTTATGCATAGGCCCGCCTCCCCAGCTAGTGAAGTTCTCCGTGCTGGGCAGGAAGTATGTCACTGGGATTCCCGTCAGTCTGGACATGCATTCCCTGTCACACCATGCTCCCATCATGCACACTGCCTGCGTCGCTTATTGAATTGCATTACTGCATAATCCATGTGGTAGGCACAGATCATGCGGTAACGCGCTGCAGAGTTTCCGTTGGGATTGCAGCAATTTGGGTACTTCCATCACATTGCAGGAACTATGAAAGTTTCCATAGACTTGCATAGCCCTTTACTGTTGTATAGTTGTTATGTGTGTAGGTGAAAGGCATAGTATCCATGTGCAGCTCTGCGCTTTTCAGGGATGAGAGCTGGACCATTACTAGGAAGCATATTTATTTACCTTACTGTTTTATAGTGTGTGTGTAGGTGAAAGGCATAGTCTATGCATGTGCAGCTCTCTGGTTCATAGCCTCTGAGAACATTCATTTTTAATAAGTTGGATTGCTGTCGTTATGCAGCTTTTCATTATCTGATGTTTCATAAGAGCAGATAACCAGAGGGGGAAGGCTGTGGATGAGCCGTGGTTCTTGTCTGCTCAGAGATTATATAGAACATACAACAGTGAATGAGCAGAAGCAAATCATTTGGTTTCCAGAGACTGACCAATTAATTATTCCATCTTCAATATTGGGTGGAATTTAGTCAATATACTGTAAGTCGCTAGGAAATGCAGCAGTAACTGCACAATACGTGTTCAGGAAACACCCTGTATTTCATGTATGGTAAACCAGTTTACAAAAAAAAAGGTCAACACTGTGGTAAACCTATTTTAGATCTCTGTATTTGCACTGATGCATGCATACAACATGTACCTATAAAGGTGCCACATCACTGAACTTAAACAACATGGTTTAATAACTATAATTCTGGAAAAGCAATTGCATCGTACTGTGCATCCCATGAGCTTTCTGTCTCGGAGCAGACATGTCACACTATTGGCACTTCCTATTATCAGGTACATCAAAATACTGACAGCGATGTGTTTATAGTAATTGTTCAGTGATTATTCCCTGGGCATGCTCTGGTCAGACACTGTAGGATCAAAGCAGATTTGTGCCTGCATCAAAAAGTAAAAAGGAATAATTACATAATTAAACAACATTTCTTTTTGATAGAGTTAAATCATTAACTTACAAATCTTGTGTGAAATGGCAGCATAAAATGTATTTTGAAATGGCACCTACTTTACAAATTGCTTCTCTCGGAGTAAGGGCTTATGTACTGCAAAATACAAAGGAATAATTGAGACGCTTTGTTTGCTAATAAATGCAACCTATGCTGGCACCAAAATTTGCAAAAATCAATGCATTAACCACTTCATCACTGAGGGTTTTTTCCCCTTAGGGACCAGAGCAATTTTCACCTTTCAGTACTCCTCCCTTTAATTCGCCAATAACTTTATCACTATTTATCACAACAAAATTATCTAGATCTTGTTTTTTTTCACCACCAATGAAGCTTCTATTGGGTGAAACATTTTGCAAACAATTATTTTATTCGAAATGCATTTTAACGGGAATAACAATAATAAATGGAAAAAAGAATCATTATTTCTCATTTTTTGTACATTATAGTTTTAAAATAAAATGTTCTACTGTGGATAGAACCCACACACCCCCATTAATATTACAAGTCCATATATGCAAAAAATAACAGTAATATACCCTCAAGACATGCATATTAAAAAAAGGGTCAGTCCCCTAAGGTAACTATTTATGTATTGTTTTTTAATTGTAATTTTTTTCTCATGTCATTGATGCCGGCGATTGTTGACAGGGGGACTTCGATTAATGAATGGAAACTGCATTACCATTTATTTATTTATTGTATTTATAAAGCGCCAACATATTACACAGCGCTGATTCACTGATCTCCCTAATAATCGGCGGCAACAAGCATGTGCGCAGGAGTGTGCACAGCGGCGATTGCAGCAGAGATACGTATATCTACCACACACACACACACACACACACACACACACACACACACACACACACACACACACACACACACACACACACACACACACACACACACACACGGATCATGGCAGGGTACATATATCTACACTCTGGAGATGAAGTCTCAAGGGACGCAGATATGCTGTTGCCGGTTCAAGAACCAGTTAAAATTGTTCAAGAAATTTGATCAAATTTCCTATTTTGTTCAATAAAAGTCAATCAGGAGTGGTGGATTTTCTGTATCAATCTTTTGAAAATTTTAGTGATGTTGGATAGATTATTTAAACATTCAAGCAATTTTCTTCTTAGTTTTCAATCATTTTATTTTTATAATTGGGAAAAATTCAACACGTGTGTGACACATTGGTTAGATTTTTCAAATGTTACCATCAGACACCAGAACCATAAAACTTCAACTGTTTATTGCAGAACACCATTGGTATGGTGGGATCAATGGTGAATTCCACTGCATTCAAGCTCTATTTGGATATTCTCTCCCAAAAGATTAGGCAAGAATTAGGACAACAAATTTGAGCCTTAAGGCCCATACACACGTCGGATTTTAGCGAACGACCCGTCGTTTGAACGTTCCGTCGTTCGGACGTTTCCATGTCAAATCCGACGTGTGTACAGACTATCGTTCGGGTGATAAGACTGGTTACCAACGATCCGCCGGGCGGATCACTGGTAACCAGTCTTATCACCCGAACGACAGTCTGTACACACGTCGGATTTGACGCGGAAACGTCCGAACGACGGAACGTTCAAACGACGAGTCGTTCGCTAAAATCCGACGTGTGTATGGGCCTTAACACTGCAACTGATGTAGAATTAGGCAATCCCTTCACACTGTGTTTATGTTGCTGCTCATCCCCACAAACGGACAGTAAGTAACATTATCTGAAGTCTGCTGCCTCTAGAAATTGTGTTCTCTCCACTGGGGCTCACCATTATATAATTAAGAGCACGGTATACTTGAAAAATAATTAATCAACTCTGCATTTTTGTTGAGAGACTAGATGTCTGAACAGTTTGTTATAAAACATCATGCTCCCGCCTGTGGAATCATGCCTGCTGGGAAAATGAATGCAGTGGCTTTCAGCACAGCATAGAAAAGTGCCAGACGTGATCCACACATACTGATAGCTGGGGAAAGCATCGTAGCTGATAGTGATACCTTGAACAAAAGTTATTCGGATGAAACATTTTTCCCCTGTGCTAAAAGGAAACTTTTTTACTTAGAGGAATATGTAGACTGGCTTTGCTGACTTCTATTTCTGAATGCTAGAAGCTTGGCTGTAATGCTGAAAATGTTTTAATTGAAGGCAAGGAAATTGTCACTGACCTGGAGCAAATACAAACATTATACAATAACATTTGTAAAGTGCTTTTCTCCCATAGGACTTAAAGTGCATAGATATTAGTTATGCCTCAGATCAATACATGGTTACAGACTGGACTGTGTTACTGAGGAAATGTGTGTAAATGCCAGACTAAACAGGTGGCTTTTCAGTTTGAAGTTAAATGCTGCATCTGATGGGTGGAGCTGTCCTGATTGGGTGTAGCAGGGACTACCAAAGTGTAGGGGCAGCATGACAGAAGGCTCTGTCTCCAAATGTTTTGAGGTGCACTCTGGGGTTGACCAAGATATTATGTCCTTTTAATATAAGATTGTGGAAGATGTGATGCAGTTGGAACAAATCCTCCAGGTATGCAGGGCCCAGATTATGCAAGGATATGAATGTCAATAAGCCAAAGTGTATTGTTTGCCTTTGACTTGGTTGCATGCTTGTTCTACATCAGGTCCTCTGTGGCCTTGTTTACACAATGGCCTCAATTCACTAAGCCTATCTCCTGTCTTTAATAATGTTTCTGAGCTGTTTCTAGTTGTATGACCATGGTGATAAGGCATGTAGTATTCACTAAACAATTTACCTCAGGCACCTAATTTTAACTCTTCTGTCTTTTAAGGTACTCATACACTCAAAAGATTTCAACTTGAAATACAGCAGATTTGATCACTGTGATCGAATCTGCTGTGAAATAGTTATGCAAATGTTGACCAATTGACCGATTTCCACCCAAAATTGGATCATTTACCGGCAGGTCGAGAGTACGGCATTAGCGGCGTTCGTTATGGCAATGACTGATGCAGCATAGCGGCAGCAATACATCACCTGTCCGGCGCGAATCCCCGGGTCCCTGCAGTCTCCCACTTCTTCCATCACCTTCTCAGTCTTCACTTCCTGTCCCGTCCTGTGAGAAGGCGAAGTTCAAACAGTGCAGGGCGCTCTACTGTTTTAACTTCCTTGTCACAGAGCGGGACAGGAAGTGAAGGGAAGATGGAGGAGGACACTGAAAGAAGTGAGCGACTGTGGGGATAGGTAATGTATTGCTGCTGGCAGGGGGCGGCAAGGCAGCGACAGTTCCACAAGTTGTGAATCGATTTCATACTGAAATCGATTCAAAATCTGTGTGCAGTGTATGAGCAGCCAATAGATCCCTCCCTGATCAGGTTGAGCAGAAAATTAACTGGCTGTAATGCTAGGGATACACGGTACGTTTTTGTACCGTGTAATCGAGGCCGCTGATGGCTCGATTGATAAAATCCGACATGCCCGATCACCTGCCGGATCGATACCGCGGGCAGGACAATAAGACAGAAGATAAGAAGCGCCCACGGGGACGAGCGGGAATCGATCCAGGTGCCCGGGGGAAGCGCCGGAATCGTTCCAGCGGCTCGATTACACAGTACAAAACGTACTACGTGTATTCCTAGCATAACACCTGCAGGGTGTCCTGAGATGCTTTCCTTATGCTCTTTGCATAGTGTAAATGAAGCCTGAAAATACTGAAGATACAAACACTTTTGCAATGAGTAGGTTCATAGGTAAAATCAGGGTTTGCAGTCCATGTGCTTTGTTTTGTATGTTTGTGTTAAAGATGAAATCAAGGCCACATGGACTCTGGGATATAGGGAAGTGCAGTGTCATCAGTCAAAGTGACCTCTGTGGTCAGCAACCAGATATTCTTTTGTCATAATCCAGATGCATTTTAAATGTGTACAGCTGCCAGGCAACTGGAAATATTTATAAGGATGTAAATATGGCACCCTTGGCATCACTTTCTTCCCAGAGGGAGAGCGGGCATGGTTAGGAGAGGTCACATGGGGTCAACAAAATCAGGAAACTAAAACATGTATGCAGAACTCCTTAGCGGTTATCACGAGTCAGGCTTGGAAAGCCGCAGAACAGGGTGTTAATCCTGTACCTGAGTGAGTTATATGTAGGAGCTGCTGCAGACCTTTCTGCAGTATGTTTTTCTTCTTGTTTTTGGGTCTACAAGCTTGTGCAAAAATGTTAGGGCTTTTAGACCTTATATCTGGAAATAATCAAAATGCCTGTGTAATGATCCGCTCAGCTGTCTGCACAGGCAGACAGCTGTTTGACCATTCCTTAAGTCTGTGGGCTGCAGGTCTCTGGATAAGGGACCTGTCTTCGCTTTGCAAGTTCCAGAGTTGCTCTTCCGAGGAATTTGCATACACTTGTCATGCAAATTGCCTACATGCCTCCTTTGAAGGCTTGCAGTATAAATACCTTGCTCTCCCAGAGTCCTTTGCTGGTGATGGTTTGTTACTGCTAAAACACTCCTGGAGTGTCAGCCTTGCTATTGTTTGCTAAAGATTATCTTAGAGTATTCCTGGGGACTGCACTAGGCATCCCTCTAGTGCAGTCAGGTTGTATTACTTGTATTGCCTTGTTCTGTTTCTCTGCCTCGATTGTCTTGTCGCCAGCAGCGGTCGACAGGAAATTGTTCTGTCTGTCTGGGAGTGTAGGCCAGAGCTGCGGTTGCTAATGGTTACTCCTTCTGTCTGTCTTGCCGTGTGGATCGCACTCGCTCTGGCGGAAAGAGCAGTGGATCCTGCTAGGCTTATTCCTGTACTCGGATTACACTTGCTCTGGTGGAAAAAAGCAGTGAATCCTGCTAATTCTGTTTCTGTACTTGGATCACACTTGCTCTGGTGGAAAAGAGCAGTGGAGCCTGCTAGCTCTGTTTCTGTACTTGGATCACACTTGCTCTGGTGGAAAAGAGCAGTGGATCCTGCTAACTCTGTTTATGTACTTGGATCACACTTGCTCTGGTGGAAAAGAGCAGTGGATCCTGCTAGCTCTGTTTCTGCACTTGGATCACACTTGCTCTGGTGGAAAAGAGCAGTGGATCCTGCTAACTATGTTTCTGTACTTGGATCACACTTGCTCTGGTGGAAAAGAGCAGTGGATCCTGCTAGCTCCGTTTCTCTACTTGGTTCACACTTGCTCTGGTGGGAAACAGCAGTGGATCCTTCCTGTCCCTGAACCTGGATCGCACTCGCTCTGGCGGAAGAGCAGTGGATCTTATCTGACCTATTCCTGTTTTCCGTTCGTCTGTCTGTCTGGAGCAAACACTTGCGGTTGTTTGCGGTAAGGCAGCCGTTTAGCAAGCGTTCCTGTTATTTGTTCATTTGTGTTCATCCGTTAGTGAGGGTGGCATGCTTGTCTCTGTTGTGCTGGAGACCGCGCCGTAAACGCGATTGTCGCTGTTGCGCCTAACGCGCGGTGACCGCGTTTGGGTATTGCGTTTGTTTTTTTTCGTTGACATTCTCATTGTATGATATGCTGTGCCTTTCGCTCTGCTCCTGTGTTTAAACCTTTACTCTGTCTTGTGTCACTGTTGGCAATCGCCACTCTTGCGATTGCGTTCACACTTTGGTTTTCGCTGTTGTATGTCGACCGTCGCCGGGCGGCGACTAGATTGGTAGACATACATACATTCTGTCTCTGTGCTCTTTCCCTCGAGAGAAACTATCCTGCTCTGTATTACCCCATTACGTACAATCCTTATCTGGCATCTGTGGCTGTGCAGAGGATCTGTTCCTCTGCACTCCACAGCTCCATGTGCCGGTTGGAATTCCTCTCTACAGGTGCATCCGCACGTTAGCTGTGTTCTCTTATCCAAACGTTTGTGGAGGATTTCCGTGGTGTCAGCGCGCAGGTTGTGCGCTGACCACGGCGATAATTCCACAATCGTTACAGCCTGGGAGGTTAACCAATGCTGAGCATTAGATCAGGCTTACCATCTGTCACATTCTTAGAAAAGGCAGAGACATTCGTTCCATTTTCTGCAATTAATGCATGATGTATTTCTAAGTGTATGACATTCTTTACAAACTTAAGATGAATTACGATGAATAACTTGTAATTGTATAATTTTTATCTTGTTCATGCAAGGCATTCATTCAGTACTATATAGCACTTAGCATTCAGTTGGTTTCACTCTTGGTTTGAAGTCATACAGTTCTTTGCATCAATGTGTTAAATTTTTAAAATGTTTTCAAAAGAATCTAATTTATCATGTTTTGCAAGCCTAATTCATTATGGTGCACAATTTTACAAGCCTCCGAAGAAAGAAATCACAAATAACATGAACAAGCAGTCATTTTCACAGAAATTATTTTTGTGATTCACACTGTTGTGACCTTGGAGGTTAGTGTGATTGTCTCCAATGACCGTATGTAAATTGAATTAATCCGATATGGTTGCTCATTTGAATAGAATCACCATGATTATGAATATTAATTGATATTGTAATGCAAAAATACTCACAAATGTATTTTATCAGGTAGCAAAAATGTGTAAGTGACAAGATAAAGCTTTATTTGTAAATTAAGTTTTCTGAGATAATGTCCCCATTTCTACTGTGTTGCCAGAGCAACAGAGTGGATGAATTGTATTTTAATATTTTGTTAATTTTACCCTGAGTAGTTAAGAGACTGAATAGATTAGGATTCAGTTATTCCAAGTGACATAATTCCTGATGATCTTAAATTCTTTCTTTTTAGGAATTGTTAATTAGGCTTTACATTGCCAAGGCCAAAATGCTCACCAAGCATTGTACACTAATATTGTGTACAAGTACATTAGACAGATTGACAGGCAATGCACACGGTCACCCACGCACATGCGCTCGGCTCTGGGGGGGGGGGACCTCTAGGATACTAAAGGAAGCTCTAAAGCCTCATCTACACGAGGCTATCCGGCGGCTGGATTAGCCGCCGTATCGCCTCTTCCGCATCCCCGCGTGTACCCGCCGCGTCCCCACTCGCCGTGCGTGTGTCGGATTCGATCTGCCCTCGTCCCCGCCCGGCGCCGCTTATCTTCCGCTTGATTCCCTGCCATTGTCCCCTCGTGGGGAACGAGCAGGGAATCGGCGGTGGCAAGATCCGACCTGTCGGATCTTATGCGCTCGAATTGATGAGCCACATCGCTGCCTCATCTACGCATGTAGATGAGGCTTAAGGGGGAGGAGCACCACTAGACTACCAGAGAAAGCGGTAAAAGGGAACACTAGACTAGCAGGGTAAGCTATAAGGTGGCTGGGCGGGGACATTAAGCTACTACAGTAAACTATAAAATTCCTGGGGGAAGCCCTAGACTACCAAGGAGAATATATGGAGATGAAGGGGACCACTTGACCCCAGGAAAAGCTATACATAAGAGAAGACAACTACTATATCACCAGGGCAAGCTATACAATGTAGCTACTCAAATTGCTTCCAAAATGTTTAACAAGATTTTGCATTTTAAACGTGGTTCCCTTTTGCCAATTTCCAATGTAGTAAGACAGAATTCATACAGATTTTTATGTTTTTATTTGTATTTCATCTTTAGGGTATAGTACCTTTATTTGATGTTGTCAGTGAACTAACTGTAGGCTGATTTCATTTATTCTATAGGCTTCCACATCATGAAGAAGGAATTCTCTTTTGAATTCTTACTTTTAGTTAAAATCTCTCTCCATGTTGAAAGTATCCAAATTAATTAGGCACTCAATTCCCAGTACTATTTCTCTTTTACTTTGTTGCTTTCTGATTTTGGCTCTGTGATATCATGGTGCGCTGTGTTTAATATGGATGAGCTGTTGCATGCCCATGCTGCTTTGAACAATTAAATGGGAATCAAAAATGTTGGTGATTTGAATGGATATTACCATGTTAGAATCCTTTTGAGTCCAGCTTTTAATGCTATTAACCACTTAACAACCTCTGCCACGCTTATCTACGCCCCTTTAAAATTCACCTGAGTCACAGGGGCGTAGATAGGCAACTCCTGTTTATTTTCCTGCTGTGCGCGATCGCGTTCGCGTGCGCGTTCGCATTCGCGTGCACGCGGACGTGCATACGCGTTGGGCACCTGCTGGTCTGCGATTGGCTGATGTGAACATGTGTTCACAAAGCCAATGACAGTGCTTATTCATGCAGAATGTGTGTAAACATTGTATCAGTCACTATGCTGTTATAGTTACTGAGATCACTTGTGAGAGGATCTCAGATAACTAACACAGCATTAGTGACTGATCAGCATCAGTGAGGTTTTTTTTAAATAAATTATACCCCCATTAAGCCCATTAACCCTTGCCTCCCTTAAATGTGAAAATTGCTGTGGTTTTTAGGTGAAAAACCCCATGGTAGAGAAGTGGTTAAAGCCCCACTCCAGCCCTGCTGCTTAATGCATCTTCAGTAACAGAAATACTACTACAGCACTACTTTCCATATGGCTGGAGCAAAATCCAGTAACCTACTGTAATTAGACAAGACACATAACATTTATATCATACTTGCAGCCACTTACAGTGCGCTCCACAAGAAGCTCTGCCTCCCCTGGGCAGCAAAATTTTGCCCCGGAATTTTTGGGTGATAAAGGCCTCGTTTAGCTGCGGGAATGCAGCGTTTCATCTATGCCATTAATGCTGAAAAGGACTGGCTTATTAAAACAGGTAATTTTTGAGGCTTCAGAGTCTCTTTATCCAGTATCTAGTTGACCGTAATTAGAATTTGTCTTCAGCGCCACAGAATATGTTGGCCCTTTATAAATAAATAATAATGATGATAATAATTATTATATGCCTTGCACAAATGACACCTGCCATGTATAAATGCTTTTTCTTCTTCTGTCTAATACCAAATCCTGCTTTTCAGTGGAGAGTATCAGAGAAACACAGCTCCAGATCCAGCGCTGATTTCTTGTTTGTCTAAAGACCTTTCTCCACTGTATGCATTCCAATACAACTACCATTTGCCAATCACAAGGACATTCACTACCAGGGTAATGGAAATTGCAATGTATAATTTCCACTAATGTGATTTGATTTTTCTCCAAAAGTCAACTGAGCACCAGGAAATGTCCCTTAAGTTGAGCCTCCCAATACAGGAGGTTCTTAATGGTGTGTGCCATTGACTGGGGTTGGGGTGATGGGCATTACTTACGCATGATATGCTGCTCCTCTGCCCCCCCCTCCCCCTCCCCTGGTATCGACAGGTCCGTCGTCACCTCCCGCTGGGTGGGCGTTCCAACGACAGTCCGGCGTGTGTGCGCAACTTCGCACTGTCGGCGGACTGATACGGCTGCTTCAGAGCGTTCCGCCAGGCGGATCGCTCAGAAGCAGCCGTATCAGTCCGCCGACAGTGCGTACACACGCCGGACTGTCGTTGGAATGCCCACCCAGTGGGAGGTGACGACGGACCCGTCGTTGCCTCCAGTCCGGCGTGTGTACGGACCTTTAAACCAGAGATTTTAGGATGAGGGCTGTTTAGCTGAAGTTTGCATATTTGCAATGGTGATTTTTGGACCACAGTAAACAACATTTAGTTTTTACTGCCTTGTCCTAGGTCACAGCAGAACAGACCATAACAATACTTGCTGAAAAGTTAGTGAAACTACAATCATGCTTTGAGAAATATATGTAAAAAATCCATACTGACTTGCATTCATTAAAAAACAAGTGCATGGCCATACACATAACTAATGGTCACCTAATGGTATTTCACTAGCCTCCTAGCAATCTTTGCTATGTTTATCTTTTTAAATCTATTGGTAACCATTTTTATTAAATCCATCATGTTCAAAGCAAGCCTCTCATAACGCAGTGAATTTGAAAGAGAACGCTTTTCCCAAAATTTTGGGGTTATGGCAAAGTGGTGACATTAGACTCAATTTCTCAACTTCTGTCTAGAAGTTGTCTTCATTTTTTATTTGTTTTAGCAAAACAGACTTTATTTAGGAGCAAGGCTTTTTGTGGTATAGTTACATACACTTAGGCAGTATAAAGTACACATGTACCAGTTAGAAACAATGGCCTCAATTCACTAAGCTTATCTCCTGTCTTTAATAACATTTCTATAGTTATCACCATGGTGATGAGGCATGTAGTATTCTGGAAACATTTTACCGCAGGCAAACCTAAAGTTAACTCTTCTGTCTTTAAAGAAAACCTGAACTGAAAATTAAAAGTCAAAATAAGCATACACAAGTCATACTTGCCTCCCATGTAGTCTACTCCTCAACCTCTTTCTCCTCTCCCGCGTCCTGTATGTCCACTGTGATCAAGGGAATTCTCCGTCCTCCATTTTGAAAATTGCCGTTACCCCATAACAGCTTTCTGGTCAGCACACTGTTAAACTGTAACATCGTCCACTTGAGCCACAGGGAAACATGGACATTACCGGGCATATCAGTTGTCCACTCAGCTATAACTGACAGCAACTGATATATTTCAGTTCTGACAAAACGTTGTCAGAACTGGAAGTGATCATTGTCAGAAGAAAATGGTGAGCTTCTGAGAGGAACTGATGGCAAGGTAACTATTTAATGTTCATTTGACGTTACCTTGTGTTTATTTTAAATAATTTTACTCCGTACAGGATCCCTTTAAGTTAACTCTTCAATCCTTAAAATAACTCCAGAATTCTAGACAGGCTGTTAATTAACTGTGTGTGAAAATAACTACAGAGGAGGTAACTTAAGGAATGAAGAGATAAGATAACTCTCTCACTGTGTGCTGGCAAGTTTTCTCTTGCATTATTATCTCCAGCATGATCTTGGTGAATTGAGGCCATTGTGTAACAGACAATAGGGTTACGGGCAATGTTTCACACATTTTACAGCAGCATTGGATCCATCTGGCTATTCGATACATTAGAATAATAGTATGTATATAGAATATGTGAGCCTGTTGTCATATTCAGTTGCAGGTGCTAACAGTACATATGGAATTATTAAAATATACACATCCAGTATAAGTTACATCTGACAGATAAGAAAGGTGGTAATATGTAGCTTGTACCCAACGGGGGTCAAAAATGTTAATGAACTTGATAAAACACAGATGTTTACCGAGGGCATTCCCTGGTAAACAGTATCTCTTTCTGCAGTTTTTCCACCTGTCCTATTTTAGATTAAAAATGTTTGGACGCGCCTCTGCATGTGCATATCATTTGCTTTGTACAGCAAGCTGTTATCTTTTCATCCATCTTTTAAAAGACAGTAGCATGGGTGCAAGCTATCTGCATGCCGCCTCCTGTCTTGCTGTACATTTGCCATCATTTAAAAATGAGCTTGTCTGCAGGTAAACAGGAGTGTCCAGTGTAGACGGTACTTTGTTTTAGTTTAACTTCAGCTTAAATCCAATTTCCTATTCTCTAGCATAGCTCAAACATGAACTGAAGTTAAAGTACTCTGAAGTCAAAGGTACACTAGACCATCATCTGAGCAACACCACATCTTTGCAGGATAAAACGCTCTCCAAGATAGGTTATTTTATAATACAGGTGGCACCTGGGCCCATATACGAGTAACTTTTGTTTCCTTGGAAATATTTCATGCATTTAAAATGCATTTTCTGCACTTTGTAATTGTAAAAGCATCAAAAAGTAGGTGAGAAGGTACTATCAAAATTATTTTCAACATTTTGTTCCATGCTGGCGGTTTAAAGGAGATTATATCGACAAGGTGTGAAAATATCAATGAGGAGAAAACTCAGGGGAAAAAGTTAACTATACATGGGCCCAGGTTTTAAAAGCTACAGCCTTATTTTTGAAGAAATTGTGACACTGTGTAAAGTGTAAATTTAGAAAGAAAAAAAATGTGATTTGCAAATCCTATTAGCCAAATACTGAAAAGAGTTAAGACAGCAAAGTAAATGTTGAAACATTTTTTTCTTTTTTCGGTAGGTGCTCATTTTAAATGTTATGGCACCAATGAATTTCAAAAACATTTAGATAAGAACATGGTTGCCATAATGTTGCATCACCTCCTTTTTTTAAAAGAATGTTTCAGGCCCATAATCAGTTTTTCTCCTAGGAGATAATTTGTGTAAAATTACTTTTCAGCAATCTGCATTGTGTTGCTGGATTAAACTAGCCCCCCCCCCCCCCCCCCCCAAAAAAAAAGTCAGGAGAGCTGCATATTTTGATTCCTCAGACCACAGGGTAGATTTCCACTTTGCCTCAGTTAATATTTGAGTCGGTTGATTCTTATTTTATTTGTTTTATTTCCAAAACCCATTTTATTACAAACTGTGAAGATTCAAATTCTCCTAATAGTACATCAATTTAAGCTTCCTGAGAGTTACACGTATGAGTCGCGGTAATCAGCATAAATGCACTTTCTTGAGATTGTTAAACATTAAACTTGGTTATTTACATTACAAAGTATGCGGGAGCACTCAAAAGAAATTAAGAAGGCAAAGATATATATTTTATTTTATTATTTTGCTTTTTGCAAGAGTACGTCATCTACAGTTGCATAAAAACACTTCTAATACCCATTAAGGTGGCATTCTGGAACCAGAGGTGATATATTTTGTTTTAAATGGTAGGGTGTATCTGCTATACTCACATTCATCTTTTCATTGATCTCAGTAATTTGAATATTCAAATACACGATTATATTAAAAAGTTTTTTTGTAGCTATTGATATGCCATGTAAGTTTTGGTAGCAATCGCTATATGTTGCATTAGCTTATGTTTTGCATGAGTTATCTTAACAGGTTTAAGACCCAGTAAAAATGGTTGTTGGATCATTTCTTAAATTGATTTGGATAATTCTATTAATTTAACAATTGTAGACCAGAGTTTAAATACTATTGGGCAGAGCCGGGACAAGGTCCTCCAGCACCCAAGGCTGAGACACCAAAGTGCGCCCCTCCATCCCTGTCACCCGAGCCATCACACACTGATTGCTATTAGACTAAGAGGGCCACAGGGCCCACAACCTCCCCAACACCTTAATATCTAGTTATGTGGCCTGCAGTCACTACTATGTATCCCCTTTTCTTGTTTCTCTCTGCTTCATACACAATTAGGAATGACAGCTGAATGAGTTGTGCGCCCCCTCCTACACTGCGCCCTGAGGCTGGAGCCTCTCTAGCCTATGCATCGGCCCGGCCCTGCTATTGGGCATGTCCACTAAATATAGTACATTGTACCTGTGCATTAGCATCCCCAGAAACATGCCGTTGTCTTTGTAATTTCTAGTTTGGGAGGTTTTATAGGGGCCAGAAAGTCCCTGTGCAGGAGCCTAAACCTCTGTAACCTGTAAGCTACCTGTGGAAAACATGTCTAAACATTGCTGCCATTCTTCTTAGTCAAAGGTTAGCCTACACAGGTTCTTTCTCTGGCTTAGTTGTATGAATGTTTAAAGTTTGGTGGCAGAGTTTACATTTCAGTACAGAAATGAAGGTACACCTCTGAAAAGGGGATCTGATGTACAAAGGTTTTCAAAAGGGCTACTGTCTAGGTTTGATTTTTAGGTTTTTAACACCTGAAACTGAATCAGGCACTTTATTCAAAAAATCAATGCTGAATGCTCAGCAAGTAAAAAAGTATTCAGAATTATTTTCAAAATAAAGTCTTATATTGCCTTTCTTACTATATTGTTAAACTTTTGTTGGCTGCTAGATACCAATAAAATGAAAGAAAGCAAGAAATAAGACGTGAGAACTCGTGTACATAGTTCTTTATAAATATACAGAGAAAGATTTGTGTGATTTGCAATGCAGGACAGGGTCTTTTTTTCTCTGAGCAGGTAAAATGCTATGAGGTGCACCGGTTAATATGGGCACCACAAGTGGTGACTGTTAACGGCTTTAGTGACACCAAGTATGCAATATAGGAGCCGTAATTAGTGGCCATAGAAAGCAGCTTTAATGGCGTCCACTGTGTAATTTGGGTACCATAATTAGTGGCCATTCATAGAACAACAGGACACTGGAATAATTTGCGTGCCACAGTGCTGGGAGCTGGATCACTGAACTGCTGATGCTACCTGCTTCAGCTTGTGTCCCAACCTACTTTCTGTCCGTGAATGTGCTTGTGCGGGTACAATGAATGATAGTAGAATTATGGTGGAATTTCTGATATTCTGCTATCTGGGATTGGGGATAGTAGAATATTGGTAACCTTAACTGGCATAGAGCGGGTTGTGATTTTACCATCAATCACCAATATTGACTTCTATTGCTACATAAATAGGATATTTTAAAATTGTATAATGATGAACATAAAGTAAAACCTTATTTCTGCACGACTTTCCCCTGATGTACAGGTTTTACATTAATAATGTTCTTTATCATACATTGCATACTGACTCAAACACATTAGTGGCCTTGTTACTTCATTTAGTAGCTCTTAGGCCTGGCATATGAAGAGAAATGATATGGGATCAGTCCACTCCAAGCCTTTAATCTCTAAATATCATCATGATGGCGGAAATGCACATTGCCTTGGTGAGCGACGATGGAACGGTCTTCTTGGCCCTATCTGACCTTAATAATTATGGCTTTGGCTGTTTCCCACTTAATATATGATCACAGCATGGTCTGTGAATGTTGTATGTATGGAAATAATATATGTGGTAATCCATTATGAAGGAGCAGTGGGGTTCCCTATAATCCATTGATATTCTTCTAGGCATCTACTGCTTTATTCCTTGCTGTGATATTCTTAAATAGTTAGGGATGAGCTTTACTTTTTGTGCAATTTAATTTCCCAACAAAAAGTGTAGTTTATATTTCACAACCTTTTTGATAAATTGTTTTTTGTTTATTGTTTTGCAGACAGTCTGCATTGATGTAGTTTGCATTAGGCTAAAGCCTAATAATGACATACATTTAAAAATACACCTGCAAAATAGTGCAGAGGGATGCCGGTAATTACATCGTTACTAACATTATTTAATGTTTTATATTTCTAAAACATTAAATAATGTTGGCAGCAACATGTCATTATCGCCATCTAGCATTATTATATATTACCTGCTCCCGGCAATCACCACCACTTCACCCCGTGCCTAACCTCCCTGCCTAAACTTAACCAACCCATGCCTAACCTTAGCTCACTAAAACTCCCCCCTGCTGCTATCGGTGGCTATAGTAAGAGCCTTGATTAGCAGCAATGAAGTTAAATAAGGGCACCTGATAAATAGCGCTAGGCACTCACTATTGGGAGCCATCATTTAACTCTCTTGCTGCCTATGGCGGTGCCATCTTTCTCTCTCTCTCTCTCTCTCTCTCTCGTGTCAGTGTGTATGTATATATATATATGTGTGTATACATGTGTGTGTATATATATATATATATATATATATATATATACACACATGTGCATATATATGTTACGGCCAGAACCCGAAGTGTTGCCACTTCTAGTTCTGGCCGGCCACTTCGGGTTCTAGCCGGCCAATGTGCGAAGTGGCCGCAGCGCAGCGGCCAATGTTAGAAATGGCATGATGACACATAAGTTACAATGTATTTTTATGGCCGTCTTGCTGCGGCCAAATGTATTAGAAGTCTCGCACTGCCTCCTCTCCTCCTCCCCCCTGCCTCTCTCCTCTCCCTGCCTCCTATACCACATACGGAGCAGCCGGCGGGGACACGCGGAAGTTGGTTAATTTCATGAAATATAGCCGGCGGCAATGTAATAGATGAAGCCGCCGGCTTTCGCACAGCCTCCTCTCCTCCTCCCCCGCCTCTCTCCTCTCCCTGCCTCCTATACCACATACGGAGCAGCCGGCGGAGACATGCGTGTCCCGGAGGCGGAGAGTCGTTCGTCGCGGCAGGGGAAGCAGAACGGGGAGGCTGCAGACATTGCTTCTACCAGCATCCACTCTGCAGGAACGTCAGGATTCCCCTGCCGCGACGAACGACTCTCGGGGACACGCGTGTCCCCGCCGGCTGCTCCGTATGTGGTATAGGAGGCAGGGAGAGGAGAGAGGTGGGGGGGGGGGAGGAGGAGAGGAGGCAGTGCGAGACTTCTAATACATTTGGCCGCAGCGAGACGGCCATAAAATACATTGTAACTTATGTGTCATCATGCCATTTCTAACATTGGCCGCTGCGCTGCGGCCACTTCGCACATTGGCCGGCCAGAACCCGAAGTGGCTGGCCAGAACACGAAGTGGCCACACTTCGGGTTCTAGCCGTAACATATATATATATATATATATATATATATATATATATATATATATATATAACAAATCTATCAGCTGGTCAGATTGATTTACATGCTTCTCCATGAGTTCTCCTAAGCATTGCCATCACTAACTGGAAATGTAGGTGGTCCTCTCCCATTCTACACAAATGAGCGAAGACTCTCAGCTTTCCAACAGGTCAATCATTGCAGGGGAGTAAATCAAATTTTCACAGGAGGCTGCCAAACTACGTGGGGTTCTCTTGTGTGGTTGATGGGATAATATTTAAGTACCAATAAATATGTCAGAAGTGTATATATGAAAAATCTGAGATATGAGATGTAGTATTTTGAATTACTGAACCAGAACGGGTTTGCAGATCAGATATGCTGACTCCACAGGTTGTATACTTTTCTTGGAGGTATGTAATGCAAACATCATCAGCAAACAATGGTTGAATAAAGAAGACTCACCCATATTTTATTTCCTTCAGGTTTCCCTTAAAACACTGAGCAAATGCTCTGTAAATTGACAAATTTAGCAAATACACCACTCTGCCACCCAATTTGTACAAAATAATATAATTTAAATATGGAAAAATCATTTTTTTTTCTTTTTATTTACAAATCTGAGATTTACATTTATTGTGGTGCTACTTGATATTTTCTGGGAAATAAATATGCTTGCTTACCTGAGTTGCACATGAATGCTGCAAATGCTGTAGAATTGATAGTGGTACTAAACACGTGCTAAATACAGTGCTTTGTGTCCTCTCAAACATAAAATCTGTGTTTTAGATTACAATGCAGAAATCAAAGTCCATTGTCTGTCTTGTTAGTCTTGCTTGTCATGAATAGAAAGTATACTTGCCATATATAGGGTCAGGGCTGGTGCACACCGAGCGGCTTTTTCAGCGTTTCTACAGCCGCTTGCGGTTGCGGAAACGCTTGGTCAATGTATCTCAATGGGGTGGTTCACACCAGAGCGGAAGGCGTTTTGCAGAAACGCATACTACCGGGGTGAGGCATTTTTTGGACTGTGGATGCGTTTCTGCCTCAATGTTAAGTATAGGAAAAACGCAAACCGCTCTGAAAAACGCCTGTTCAGAGCGGTTTTGCCGGCGTTTTTTTATCTCAATGGGGTGGTTCACACCAGAGCGGAAGGCGTTTTGCAGAAACGCATACTACCGGGGTGAGGCATTTTTTGGACTGTGGATGCGTTTCTGCCTCAATGTTAAGTATAGGAAAAACGCAAACCGCTCTGAAAAACGCCTGTTCAGAGCGGTTTTGCCGGCGTTTTTGTTACAGAAGCTGTTCAGTAACCGCTTTACTGTAACAATATATGAAATCTACTACACCAAAACCGCTACACATAACCGCAAAACGCTACCTGAAACGCTACAGAAAAATAAGAAAAAGCGTTTCAAAATATGCTAGCATTTTGCGGATCTGCTAGCGGGTTTTGGTGTGCACCAGGCCTAAGAGTTAACCACTTTGCGACTGCCTAACACCAATAGGCGGCCACAGAGTGGCTCCCCCAAGACTGCCTTACGCCGAATGGCGTCAAGTCCTTGGGGCAGAGATTATTATTATTGTATTTATAAAGCGCCAACATATTACGCAGTGCTGGACATTAGTTTAGGTTACAGACAATATTTAGGGGTGACATACAGCAAAATTACAATACCTGAATACAAGAAAGACCAGATCATGCAGCACAGTATGAGTACAAGGTAATGCTTAGTCAGTTACTGGATGGAGCATGGAGATTAGGCAAGTTAGGTTCACTCAGATGCATAGCATGGGTTTACAGTAATGGAGGTGCATGATCAGATAGGACACAAAAGGAGGAGGACCCTGCCCAAAAGCTTACAATCTAGAGGGAGAGGTAAGGACACGAAAGGTAGGGGACCAGAGTCCAGCTGTGGGTTTAGAGCACTTGTGAGGGGTAGTAGGCCAGAGTGAAAAGGTGAGTTTTGAGGGCTTTCTTGAAGATGTTGGAGGGGGCTGCCCTAATGGGTGGAGGTAGGGAGTTCCATAGTGTTGGAGCAGCTCTTGAGAAGTCCTGGAGGCGTGCATGGGACTGGGTGATGCGGGGGGCGGTTAGGCGAAGTTCATTGGAAGAGCGGAGTGAGCGGCTAGGTGTGTACCTCTGAGTAAGATCGGAAATGTAGGTTGGACAGGTTTTGTGGACAGATTTGTAGGTCAGACACAGTATCTTGAATCTGATTCTGGACTGGATAGGAAGCCAGTGGAGGGATTCAAGGAGGGGATCCGCCATGGTGGAGCGATGGGAGAAGTGGATAATTCTGGCTGCCGAATTCATGATGGACTACAATGGGGCTGTTTGGGTCATAGGGAGACCAGACAGAAGGGCATTGCAATAGTCAAGGCGGGAAATTATGAGGGCATGGATGAGGAGTTTGGTGGTGGCAGAGGTCAGGAAAGGGAGAATCTTACAGATGTTACGAAGGTGGAAGTTGCAGGACTTTGTCAGGTTTTGGATGTGGGGAGTGAAGGAGAGTGCGGAGTCCATGGTGACACCCAGACAGCGGGCTTGAGAGGTAGGGCGAATGGTAGTGTGGCTAACAGTGACATGCACATCTGGGAGGTTCATGGATGGCCAGGGTGGGAAGATCATAAATTCTGTTTTGTCTAGATTTAGTTTCAGGAACCTAGCAGACATCCAGGAGGAGATGGCTGATAGGCAGGAGGAGACCTTGTCCATGGTAGTGGTGGATATGTCAGGGGTGTGGAGGTAGATCTGGGTGTCATCTGTATACAGATGATAGTTAAAACCCATGGAGGAGATAACCTTGCCAATGGAGGATGTGTATAGGGTGAACAGTAGGAGGCCAAGGACCGAGCCTTGGGGGACTCCCACCGAGAGGTGGTTGGGGATGGACGAGGACTCATTGAAGGCGGTCGTGAAGGAGCGGTTGGAGAGGTAGGATGAAAGCCAGGTCAGGGCGAGATCGTGAATGCCCATGGACTGGAGGGGACTGGAAGAGTAGGGGATGATCTACTGTGTCAAAAGCTGCTGAAAGGTCAAGGAGGAGGAGAATGGAGTATTTACCTTCAGCTTTAGCTAAGACAAGGTCATTGACCTCTTTGGTGAGAGCAGTTTCGGTTGAGTGGGCAGGCCGAAATCCAGATTGCAGTGGGTCTAGCAGTGAGTTGGCATTGAAGTACTGGGTCAGGCATTTGTGAGATTAGCATGGAGTGCTCACGCGCTTCCTCGATTGATCCCTGCCGAGACACGGAGCAGAGCTCTGTGATCAGCCTTCCAGCCCACAACAAGCTATAAAAAAAAAGAAAAAAGAAAAAAAAAAGCTGTTGTTTATATGTACAGCGCTTTAACCACTTCACCACTAAGGGGTTTTACCCCTTGAACACCAGAGCACCAAGTGCTCCATCCATTCATTCCGCAAAAGGTGGATCAGTGCAACACCAGGCCGCCTCCGAATGGCCTCCAATCAGAGGTGCGCTGAGCCCCCCCAGAAACTACAAACGCACCTTGAACCCAAACAGAAGCTCTGCATATACACCAAAAGCATGGCTGTTAAGTGGGAGCAGCTGAACAAAAACGAAATAAATTAGTACATAGCAAGGAAATGAACAGCGCTACTTAAAAACAGGCAAGTGCCTACCTGCAAAAGAGTGCAAGCCCCACTTGTGGGATATAATACACACCGAGCATACACATGACCTGTCTACCACTGGAGGAGGATGTTAGTTTCCTGTAACAGCTTGCATGCAACCTATTAAGTACTCGTCCCTCCCACTGCAAAGAAGTCGATCCTCCATTGGAGGGGCCTAACACTAACTAAATCCTAACCTATGTATATGCATAGCCTGGGTGCGGCTAATCAAAAAAATCGAAAATTGAAAATTGCGCAAAAGGTGGATCAGCGCAACACCAGGCCGCCTCCGAATGGCCTCCAAACAGAGGTGCGCTGATTCATCCATTCATTCGTCTATAACTTTATTATTACTTATCGCAATGAAATTAACTATATCTTGTTTTTTTCGCCACCAATTAGGCTTTCTTTAGGTGGGACATTATGCCAAGAATTTTTTTATTCTAAATGTGTTTTAATCGGAAAATAGGAAAACATGTGGGAAAAAAATATTATTTTTCAGGTTTCGGCCATTATAGTTTTTAAATAATGCATGCTACTGTAATTAAAACCCATGAAATGTATTTGCCCATTTGTCCCGGTTATAAAACCGTTTAAATTATGTCCCTATCACAATGTTTGGTGCCAATATTTTATTTGGAAATAAAGGTGCATTTTTTCAGTTTTGAGTCCATCCCTAATTACAAGCCCGTAGTTTATAAAGTAAGTGTTATACCCTCTTGACATAAATATTTTAAAAGTTCAGTCCCTAAGGTAACTATTTATGTTTTGTTTTTTTATTGTTTTTTTTTTTTTTTTTAATTACAAAAAAAAAAAAATTGGGGGAGTGTGGAAGGTAATGAGTTAATTTATTGTGTAATACAATATATTTGTATGTGTAAAATGCTTTAGGGTGTAGTTTACTATATGGCCACAAGATGGCCACAGAGAGTCTGTTTACATGCGACCTGTAAGCGTTCAGAAGGACGCTTACAGGAAGCAGTAGGAGGCTGGGAGAATCACAATGATCGCGCTGTTTCTAATAGAAGCAGCAGATCATTGCGGGGGCTTAGATCAACAAACGGGAATGGATTTTCCCGTTCATTGAATTCTGGGCGAGCGGGCGGCGGCGTGCACGAGCGGCGGGTGCGCACGCACGAGCAGCGGGAGGGCGGACAGCGGCGGTAGCGCGGAAGGTACGGATTTCTCCGTCCCTGGGGGTTAAAGGATGGAAAAAGGGACGGAGAAATTCGTACCACCGGGGGTAAAGTGGTTAAACTCCTGCAGCACTGTATGAGGGGACAGCTCTGTCACTGAGTTGACACCTCGAGTGGCTCACAAACTGATCATTCTCATAAGCTGATGCCTATGAGAGGCGATCATACTGATTGGCACTCGAGTGGGAGGTAAATGGAGGGAAAAAAAACATTTTTATTAAAAAAAAGAACATTAAAATTAATTTTTAAAAAATTACAGATTGCAGCAGCAATAAGATGTTGTCAACAGAAGGCTCTGTTCGTGGCAAGAAAAGGAGGCAAGATTAATTTGTGTGCAATCTTGTGTGGCCATGCAGCAAACTGTTAAAGCTGCAGAGTGCTGAATAGAGATGGCCTAGGCTTGGAGAACTCATGGAGAAGCACATGATCAGTTTGATCAGCTGATAGCTTTGTAAGCCTCTGATTTGCTGTGTTGACTTCCTGGTTTAACACATGATCATAACCAGCAAATCAGAGTCTTACAAATCTATCAGCTGATCAAACTGATTATGTGCTTTTCCATGAGTTCTCCAAGGCTGGGCCATCCCTGTCAAACACAGCAGAAGTACAATAAAGTCACAACACAGCTCTTTGTCTGTCCCGGTCTTAGATCACAGCTATCCCTGCTACTTCAGTACTAGAAGCCAGAAATAAGAAAGCAGTAGGACATCCGTTTCATCACCTGCTACTTCTTTACAAGCATTCAACTGATGAAAGGGTTTCTGGGGGGGGGGGGGGGGGGGGCTGAGGATAAAAACCGCCACTTACCTGGGGCTTCTATCTGCCCCATGTAGCAGTAACAGTAATGTCCCACGCCAACCTCCTCTGATCCGCCGTTCCCCACCGCTGGCACCGGGCAATTATACATTATACAATTATTACAAATCTATCAGCTGATCAAGCTGATCATGTGCTTCTCCAAGGCTGGGCCATCCCTAGTGCTAAATTGTTTAAAATGGCCTGGTCAGTAGAGGGATGTAAACATGTGATCCTCAAGCAGTTAAAGCTTGCAAGGGTATCATTTTAACTGGACCAATATAAAAAATATATTGCAAGGTGTTTTAGAACTGTGCTGCTTGTCAGGTAAAAATTACGAAGGGTGTAAAATTTAAAAAGAAAGTCTCTTTGTATTTAAGCCTAATTTTTTCCTATAAAATGCCTAAAATTTAATTAATTCTTGGAAACCAATATTATCCGAAGAAAGCCTAAATTGTCCTAACAGTGTATCCCTTTGATGGTGCAATTAATAAAAAAGTTATTGCCATATCATTGTGACACAGCTGATTCGCCAAATTTTTAGGAATTTTAAGGGATAAAAACCACAGAATGTAAAGTGGTTAATATATTATTTGATAAAATGTCGGGCTATATTTCAGAGTAGATTTGAACACTGGGCCAGACTATTGTGTTACAGGACTCTGTTCACTGTTTTCTCACGTCTCATGAAAAAAAGAGCTTTTCCTACATTGACTTCCAGCCATCACCTTCTCCAAACTGCAAGCACTTTTTTGCTTTGAATTTAAGTGAGTATTTGGAGGACACGTTGTTGGGAAGACAGGGATACTGAACCATCACTATACAGTAACTGCGTTAGCGAGAATGAGGGATGAAAGAAAAGTGGGGAAAATTAGTTGCTGGATGTCAACATGGTGGTAGTGAAACAAAATTTAGAAAAGATTTCAGGTGCGTTTTTGATTCACATATGTCTGAGTAAGTTATAAGTCCATTTAAATGGACTCTTTCAGGACACTATGGATAGTAGCAAAAAAGTTTCTGTACCATGTTAGTCAAATTATATAGGTAGAAAAAAAGTTTTGTAAAAAATAATACCTTTTAATGGCTAACTTATGGGACACTATGGATACTCCAATATTATTATGACTATTATTTAACAAATTGCTTCACAATTTCTGTGATTGGTGTTTTTTTCTTTTGCTAATTCTCCTTATAATAAATTTTGTACTTTAAACTGCATATTCTTTCCTTTCTTTGGATGCAAATAATTCAGAATTGGGATGCATCTGTCACAGTATGAATTTAAGAAATGGAACTACTGTTCTTTTCTATCACAGCTGCTGTAGTGAAAGTCCCAGTGTGTAGTATATATTTTGCCAAGTATCAAGAGCTATATGAAGTAAACCACATGGCTGGCTGCTACTTGAGCAGTCCAGTTTGGCAGGGATGCTGTGAATATCATTGCATTAGAACAGACATAACCATCATGTCAATGATATGACCTGCTACAGAGGACAGAGGACAGATTTCTCATGCAGATTTGTTCTCTAACTGGTACATTACATTTCAGAGAGACTGATGAGAAACTGAAAGTTAAGCTCGAGGAACAAGCTGTAAAGTCCTTCATATGGATGTAGCTGCTGTGTGTGGGCAACTGACATGTGAGTAAAGAACTGAAGCTAGAGAAGCACAATCTGATAGTTCTGATAATAAAGGCAGACTTACCCATTGGCAGATAAATTAAGTGTAAAACATGAGTTTTAACCCTTGTAGACTAGTCAGATGGGTTGGGCTGTTAATTTTATGCTATTTTTAATGCTTTAGGCTATAGTTTAAATGTGATGGCAATACCACTTTAAAGAGGAATCCAGCCTAAACAAACATACTGTCATTAAGTTACATTAGTTATGTTAATTAAAATAGATAGGGAATATAATCTCTTACCCACACTGTTTTAAAAGAACAGGCAAATGTTTGATTTCATGATGGCAGCCATCTTTTTGGTTGAAAGGAGGTGACAGGGAGCATAAGACACAGTTCCAACTGTCCTGTGTCCTGAGCACCTCACCCAGTTGCTAGGCAACGTGAATAACAACATAGGAAATCCCATCATGCTCTGCACAGCATCAAGGAAAAAAAGACCGGGCTTTTTTTCTTTGATGGGTGGAGCTTAACAAAAAATGCAGCTAAAAATGATGCTTTGGTAAGAAAAACAAAGTTCTGATGCTGTGAAACTGTTAAAGAAACACCAAGCCTTTTCAGTTCTGCTGAGTAGATTTTTAGTCCGGAGGTTCACTTTAAAGTGAACCTAAAGTCCCCAAAAAAAACCGAGATGAACTCACCTGGGGCTTCCCTCAGCCCCCAGCAGACGATCGGTGCCCTCGCAGCTCCGCTCCGATGCCTCTGGACCCGCCGGCGAGCACTTCCGGTTTGGCCGTCACCGGCCGACAGGCATGGGAACGCGAGTGATTGTTCGCGTTCCCAGCCTGTATATCGCCCCCTATCCCGCTATTGCGGCCAGGAGGTTGCAATAGCAGCATAGGGGGCGATATACAGGCTGGGAACGCGAACAATCACTCGCGTTCCCATGCCTGTCGGCCGGTGACGGCCAAACCGGAAGTGCTCGCCGGCGGGTCCAGAGGCATCGGAGCGGAGCTGCGAGGGCACCGATCGTCTGCTGGGGGCTGAGGGAAGCCCCAGGTGAGTTCATCTCGTTTTTTTTTTGGGGACTTTAGGTTCACTTTAAGTACTTATGTGTGTTTAGCATTGTTAAAGTGAAGGAGTCATGGGCGATTAGGCATGGGTGGGTTAACTTCTGACAAGAGATGGAAAAAGTTACTTCAGTGCTAATAGAAAGTAATAAGGATGAGCTTGACAAAACTAAGGGGAGTGTGGACAAGCTTTGAAGCACTGAGGGAGCCTTTTGTGAAAGCTGAAGTGGGTGTATAAAGCGGATTTAAACAGTAGCTGTGTGCGTAAGCGTAGGGATGGGTGCAGTGTAATCACGGCCTGGCAAACTTCACCTGAAGTACCAAGGCCGCGAAAGTTAGTCAACGTTACCGCCGGTTAGCGGGGACATGAATGAATGGGAATGCAGTTCCCATTCATTAATCTAAGTCCCCGATTCATTGAATGCAGGCGTCTGAGACGCCTGCATTCATTGTATCTTCCTGTTGTTACTGTGCATGCATTATTTCCGAATCGCGTCCTTACGTACGTGAATCGTAAATTATGACTGAAGACCTCTTGTGGCCAAATAATAAAACTACATCAAAAAACATTTTATTCAATAAAATTATATACATTTACATCTGAAATTAACTATTTCCCTCCCACACTCCCCCATAGTACCTAAACACACACATATATATATATATATATATATATAGTTTGTTTTTGTTTTTTTTTTACAAAAAAAAACTAAACAAAAACATAAATAGTTGACTTAGGGACTGAGCTTTTTTAATAGTTATGTGAAGAGGGTATATGACTGTGATGTTTTAATTTGCAAGTTTATAATTAGTGATGGGCGCAAAACTGGAAAAATGCACCTTTCATTCCAAATAAAATAATGGCGCCATACATTGTACTAGGGAAATATTTTAAACATTGCAACAACCAGGACAAATGGGCAAATAAAATGTGTGGGTTTTTACGCACAGTAGAACGTTTTATTTTAACACTATAATGGCCGAAAACTGAGATATGACTTTTTCCATTTTTGTCTTATTATTCCAATTAAAATGTGTTTAGAATAAAATAATTCTTAGCATATGTACCTCCCAAGGTAAGCTTAATTGGTGTCGAAAAAAACAAGATATAGATCAAGTTGTTGTGATTAGTACTGATTGTCATTGGCGAGAGAATGGGAGGAGTGCTGACAGGTGAAAAAATAAATATATATATATATATATATATATATATATATATATATATATATATATATATATATTACTGGAAATAGGGATGGCAATGAATAAGAGAGCTCATGGAGAAGCATGATAGATTTATAAGATTTGGATTTGCTGTGACTACCAAGTTTAACTCTTGATCATGACCAGCAAATCAGCCTAAAGGTGCCCGTTAACAGTACAGTAAGTTATTGGCGAAAGAATGGGAGGAGCGAAGACAGGTGAAAATTGCTCTGGTCCTAAAGGGGTAAAAACCCTCAGTGGTCAAGTGGTTAAAGTGTGTACCTACCGCATAGTAAAAATATATTTTGTGATTTGTGAAGTAGTTCCCAGACTATATATATTCTTTTCCCACACTGACACCCATTAACAAGTAAAGTCAAACAGAAATATTTATAAATTATTATAAATACACATCTATGTTGCTTGCAACCTTGCATGTCAGTGCTGTCAGTACCATCAGAACTGTATCCACTCCAGATGGCAAGGGGAAGCGTGAGGGGTATAGCATATCATAAGTAGTGAGGGCCTGAGCTGGTCGTAGGTGAACGGGCAACGTTTCAAAAGTTTGTATTCGCCACATGTTAAAGTATGAGGAGAACGCGAATTTCATGTAACGTTCACTGTTGTTTGCCGCTAACTGTTGGCCTACGAACACTTTGTGCTATTACTAATCATAAGTGATTGGGTGGAGACAAAACTGTCCCAGCTGTCTCTCTCTCAGGTCGCACAGCCCACTCTAGCTATATAGATCATATAATTTTATAACATTGCCAATAATGCTTACACTGACACTACTATACAGTAGATTGTGTTCCCATTATGGAGGGTTAACTGGAAACCCTCTCTAGGCAGGATGCTGCATAATGGCCCATACTCACGGACTACAATTGTCACCGCAACACGCGGCGCGCGTGTGTTGTGGCGACAGGTCGCCCGTGAGTATGAGTCGCAACACAGGCGCGCACCCCGAACCGTCGCTCGTCGCTGCTGTCGTCAGGCGATTGGCGCAACTCCGCCGCAACTGTCGCTAATCCGCGTGGGTATGCGGACTAGCGATAGCAACCAGCAGGGAATACCCTGAGCTTCCGGCGGTGGGAGGAACATCAGTGACAGATTCCTTCGCATCAGTTGCCAGGTACCTCCGCCGTGTGTATGCGGAGTAACCTGGCGACGAGCTGTCGCGCACACGCACTTGTGTGCTAGCGACAGGCCACAAATGTAGCCCGTGAGTATGGGCCATAAGAGTTGACAAGGCTGCTGACCACAAGGCTGCTGAACAAGTCTATAGGTGAGCGGCTTGTTTCAGTGTTGGTCACAGCCATCCATTCCTTGATACGCTTCTTCTTCCTCATTAATTTTCTGGTAGTCATTTAATCCCAAAACAAAACCTGTTATCCAACCAGAGAATACATATTGTAATAACTTCTTGAACTGAATGAAAAAGCGGTGGCTGCTATGAGAGATGCAGCCTCCAAAATATTTGAGTGTGTTTCTTATGCATTTTGCAGCTTTTTCTAGCATAAGGCAAACCTCTGCACTGTACACTTTTTTAAATACAGTTGAATGGTTAGATGTGCATGTTATTTGCTATAAATCCATCCTTCTAAACTATGTGTACTACAGAAGACATTCTTAGCATCAATTGTGCTTTGTGAATCAACCACGTTATATGGCAAATTATTTCTAACCTGCTAGATTATATTTTCCATGAAAACAAGAAGCTGTATTTGCTTGCATATTATAAGGCTTTGGCAAAGTAATGCTGTATGGTTGTGTTTAGCTATGTTCAAATGTTTTGGACATATTATAATTTTACAGTATGATTCTGGATGTTTTTGTGAGTGTTGACAATTTTTAACAATGTAT
Source organism: Hyperolius riggenbachi (assembly GCF_040937935.1). Classification (NCBI taxonomy): domain Eukaryota; kingdom Metazoa; phylum Chordata; class Amphibia; order Anura; family Hyperoliidae; genus Hyperolius; species Hyperolius riggenbachi. The sequence goes on along the minus strand of NC_090655.1, from coordinate 99,091,180 downwards.
TTTTCAAGATGAATGCACCAGTGAGATTAGTGAACACTGAAAGTTATGACTGGGCCTCAAAAGATTAGAAGGCAGCAGAACAGAAAAGACGGTTGCCGTATGTTACTTGATCTCCCTTGAGTCCCATTCTGTTCACAAAATTCTTTTTACATTTCCAAACACCTGCCTAGCGTCTCCATTGCTCTTCTGGATGGAAAACCACTGCAGATTTATGAATATCACCTTTTCAAGTAATTTAATGGAATGCTAACTTATCCTTTTGTTGCTTCAGTAGCTGAAAGCTGTAATACTTTTTACACAGACTGGAGCTCAGCAGAACCTTGAGAAACTCATAAGCTCATTTTTAAGGAATTTAATTTAACACATACGCACAATCCATAGGCATGTCACTAGATACTTCCTAGAGAAGCTCCTAATGTAACACTTACCATAGTCAGATTAATATCCTTAACTCATTCTAAGGCCATTGAGGGGGGTAAACCAATTAATTTGCTTGTATGTTTTTGGAGAAAACCAGATTGTCAGGGCCTGCGCTACCATAGAGGCAAAGGGGGCAATCGCCCCATAGCCTTTAGGGGCCCCAAGGTGTCTCATCTGCATCTTACCTGTTGATCCCTGGGGCCGCTGCTGAGTTTCTGGCAGAGTAGTGTCTCATGTGCTGGCAGACAGGTGAGACACTACACTGCCAAAGACTCTTCTGGGGCCCCAGGAAGCACAGTTAAGTTGGGAGATGATTGGAAGTGTATGCAGCCATTTCAGGGGTTCAGAAGAGAAATTTAGCTTTAACAAAGGGCCGCAGATGCTGCTAGAACCGACCCTGCAGTGTCTCTAGATGAAAATTACGCAAATATGAGATAATATATAAAACCTGTGCATATAGTGTCCTGGGACAGATTCTAAACTAGGGATCCCAGTGCTACAGGCAACAGTGTGATCTACTAGGCCACTACACCACCCACATTCATATATAAATATAGCAGTTATAAGGATTCCTACTAATCCACAACTCCTTCCTAATATATGGTTTTCGGCTACCTCAGCAAGTAACCTCTTATAGAGAAGTAGATACAATCGGGAGCCCCCAATAGTGTATTATTGATAATACAATTGGCTCAGGATGTAAATAAAAGGTTATACTCACAAGTCTGGGTTGCCGGACATAGGCAACCACTCTCTTCGCCTATGGGGAAAATAAACCTGTCCCCACTCAGGTTAAAAAAGTCGCTCTCTGTAGAAGGGAAAGGGTGTTCACACCCATCCACCAGGTGGGTAATAATGTATAAGAGAAGTACAGAGGCACCAGCAGAGTAAAAAAAACACAATCCAAAGCCTGCTTCCTCAGGCAAAAAATACAAGAAGGAGTAACAGCTGTGGAGGAGGGGAGACAGGAATCAGATTCGGTCTCCCCTGCTCCACAGCTGTTACTCCTGCTTGTATTTTTTGCCTGAGGAAGAGGGCTTTAGACCCGTTAAACATGTTGCATATGGTGTTTTTTGGAGTACCAATTAAATCTGTTTGTATCATACAAAATTTGTTGTGTCAATTGTTGGGTTTGTCAATTGTTGGGTTGGCAAGTCCACCCTTGCCAACCACGTTTTTATTTGGTTTTAAGATTGTGGCTTTTTTACTCTGCTGGCGCCTCTGTACTTCTCTTATAAGTAACCTCTTATGCATGTATCGAACAAAGATAGGTACGGTAACTTATTTGCTGTGGTCGTTGAAGCACTCCCTGCCATAACGACACAGCAACTGATGTGTTGTTATCTCATTGCTAATATATCTTTATGACAATGCAACATTTACTGCTTCTTGCCTAGATTGAGGCCAAATTATAGGTTACTAGAGGTTATTCTATTGATGCAGAATTTCAATGTTCCGTTATGGTGAATTGTACCAGAACCCGATGACCCATACTGGTTCTTTGTGCAGAGCTGATCACTTTTTTCAGAAAAGACAATTAGAAGTAAATTAAAAAGCCATACCGGCTATGAACTCAGTTTATGGTAAACAGATGTGAAGATTAGCAGTGAATGTGTCTTTTCTAATTGATAGCATGTTAATATTAACTTGACATTTGAAAGCCAAGTTCCCTGCTCCCTCATTCTGGTGTGCTATACATCAGCCTCTAAACCTATACAATGGCCACAGTATGATCAAGTGGGATCGTGTAGACAGATTCTAGTTGCATCAGATTTGGGTTTTGGTTAAAAAGAATTGCAGTACTTGGTATAATGGTGCTAGTTTTTTTTTTTCCTCTTGTGGTATATCCACAGCATTGAGTCAGTTTTTTTTATTTAGAAGACCTCCAATGACATGAGGCAAAGTCTGTGATTTATGTAATCCTGTAATAGCTACTTTCTGGTTATAGACTAACCAGCAAGCTCATGGTGACCCAGAACTCATTGGAGTGTGTAAGGGACTACAATGGTCCTAAAAGCCCCCTTACTAAGATGTTAAGAAAAACAAAAGTTTGCTTTCTTAAAACAGATCAAACAATCCGAAACAGTCTGTATGCATGTTGGATTATTATGGCTCTGTACAAATTAACAAGCTGACACATCATTGCATTCCAGCGGTTCTGGAGGTGTGTTTAGCTTCTAAGGGTACAATGGTTAATTTGCATATATTCAGCAGTGTTGCACTGGGAGACATCTCAAGCTCACTCCAACCTGAATTATCGCAAATTCTCTCTGTTTTAAGAAAGCAAACTTTTGTTTTTCTGGTTATAGGGCTCACATACTAAGTTTTTTTTTTTTTTTTTTACAAGAAAGCAGGTCCTTTGGTGACAGGTAGTTATTTGAGTAACTACAGAGACTTTCCTAATATGATCAGACCAGGCACTGTGCTTGGCTTGATTGGCTAATAATGTTGCCTGACCTAAATCCTGTAGAGACTCTATGGCGTATTGTCAAGAGGGAGATGAAACGGCAGACCCAAGAATGCAGACTGGGCTTGCATAACGCCTCAGCAGTGCCACAGACTGATCACCTTCATGCCATACCTCATTAAAGCAGCAATTTATGCAAACAGAGCCCTGGCCAAATTGGTTGCATACATTGACATACTTTTCAGTAACGAATAAACACACCCTCCATCCGTGCATAGCACAGCCAGTTGAACATTAAAAATCAACAACATGAGACAGGTTGCCATCTTTTAAAGTGTATTCATAAATATATTGCCAACACACCAGAAATCTGCATTCACATAAAATTGCACACCCTAATACCCCCTCACTGTATTGCCCAAAAGCTGTGGAACAAATGTAGTCCTTTACCAGCGCTGGTAGCTATTTATTGCATTCACTTTTACACATCAAAAATATGAAGTCCTATCAAAAATATTTTTTTTTCAATGCTGAAATATGCGCTTGGATATTGCACAGTTCCTTACACAGCCATTGCAGTTACCTTCGCGGTGGTTAAGTGTCCATAAAAACAAGCCAAACTGTGATAAACTTAAATTGATGAGCTTAAGCAAAACTTCCACTGTGGCAATCGCCACTATTGTATAAAGTCTTACCGACCCATCTGGTGACGTGGAGCGAGGTTGAAGCACAAGGGCTTATACTGATGTACCTCCAGCTCCTGCCTTTTTGTTGCATCCCATGCTCTCTGGTCAATGCTGCGTATCACCTATTGTGCAGTTCAATTAGGCTATCACGGGGGTTTGCCAGCGTATCTCCTCCGGTATCTACGGTGTCCTGTTGAGCACAAACAAATGGTCTATGCAATTCACTCGTTGGTCTTTTTTCAAGACAAAAAAGGCTTTTAGAACGTAAGCGCCCTCTTGTGGGCTTTTATAGTTCATGTTCATGCGTATTCCAAATTCCAAGCGCTCTTTAGCAGCATCTTGTGGACAAATTGGGAATGTATTGCCTGCCAAAAGGCACCCCATTCCCACCAATATTTAAATTAAACCATCACAAAAGTTCCAGGAAGGGATCTGGGCCACACACACAATTATAAGAACACTCCCAAATTGAAATCTATGTTTATCCCATAGGGGGCCACTGTATTACACTTGTCATCAATAAAGCGAAGCCAGAGGGTGACACACTCCACAAACTCACTCATGCCATATACCTCCTTCAACTCCCATTTCCCTAGGTGAAGGCATGCGTAAGCCAGGGAACATGCCGCCCCCATGGCCACACCCCTCAACTGATGATAGTACTGGCCATTGAAATAAAAATAATTCCTCATTAAAACCAGCTTCATCAAATCATATACAAACAAAATATGTGCTTCTTCACTTTCACCATAGTATTTTTCCAAGAAGAAGTTGTTTATTTAATGCTTTTCAGCAAGTTAACATTTCTGTATTTAAAATCATTTTTTTAATTGTTCTACTTTTAATGTTCTGAGATACAGAATTTAGAGTTTTCATTGCCTGTATGCCATAGTCAGCAGAATTAATAGAAAGAAATGTTTGAAATGTATAATTCTGCTTGTAATGCAGGCCCGGCACTTCTATAAGTGGAAACTGGACAATTACCTAGGGCCCCCGAGTCGGGTGGCAGCCTCCTCTGGTCTCCCTCCAATCTTATAGTGGTCCCTGGGGCCCCTGTGGGAAATAAGTTATGGAGTGACTCACCTGTCCAGCCAGCAGTACGAATTACACTGTTTTAAGCAATTTGGTCCTCGTTCCCTGGCTCCCAAATTAGCTTCTGTGTGCCGCTATAGCCGGAATTCACATTATGGTCTATGGTGTGCCCAAATTTGCCAGCGCAAAATAGTTCTGCTTCGTCTCAGTGACCCTGCCACAATACGTAAGTTACATGTGTTGGACCAGAGAACAGATGCGGCTATCAGGGATGAAGATTGGGAGCATGGAGACTAGTTTAGGAGCATGTTGGCTGGATAGGTGAGTTGTTCCACTGTGAAACTCTTCAGAGGCCCCAGGGAATGTTATACAACTGGAGGGGCAGGAGACCTGGAGGATTGAGTCAACTCTGGGGCACAGAAACAAAGGGGCCTACTGCAGCTTACAGGACACAGGGGTGTAGGGGGGCCCAATTGAGCCTAGAACTGGCGCTGGTGTTATTAATGTTGTTCTTATTTATTGAGATGCACTAGTGGAAGCTCTGTATGTTATCTAAAATTGAATTATAAACATAAGAAAATCACTGTGATCCTGTGAACACTGTGACAGTGTGTTTGTATGTAAACATTTTGTATGCTAAGGTTAAAATAACAAATGTAATGAATATATTAATTCTAATGTATGTTCTAGTTAACATTACTTAAATTTGTTGATGCAGCCACACATCAAATGCATTTCAGTAGCAAAAATATCTTGTATACCGTATGTTCTCTATGGTTACAAATTGGTAGGTGAGCATTTGAGCCATAAGTCAATTGATTCGATACTGCTGGTAAGAAAATACAATACTGGTTTCTCTAATTGAGTTGTAAACATGTTAAAACTGTTGTATTCAGTATTGGAACACCTGAAAAAATCCTGTATCAATTTCCATCTACACAACAGAAGCAATAATGTATCATTCCCAGGAGGACCATTAATTCATGGATGACCTTTCTAAGGGGCTGCCTTTCAAAACCTTACAGCAGAGCAACAGACTTTCAAATACAATGCAGGAAAATTACGTACAATCATAGCTTATTGTTTCAAACACCTATTAGAGCAGAGGGAAATTATTTGTCATTCTTTAGCTAGGAGCTGCGGCATACATTGCTGCTTGATTAGACCTGGGGCTTTCAGAAATAAGAATTCTATTTTTGGTGCAAAACTCTTCTAGTTTTTATAAGACATTGGCAACTTGCTGTAATCCTGCATTAACTCAAAACACTTTAGTTTGAACATATGGTTGCTCTTCATGCGTCCACACATGCAGTGCTGAGCTTGACCAAACGCTTATTAATTCTTCCTACCGAATACCATCGCTTAGATTGAATCTACCAGACATATATCACTCCACAACATATCCGATTAATTAACTTTCAATCTATTTAGGACACAGTCTGTCAATCAAGTGTGATGGGACATGTTGGAAAATTTCTGCAATGGGGATGGAACAGGAGTGGCGGGTGATAGATGACCACAAAGTGCTGCACTACATCACATAGACACTGAATGCAGTTCAATCAATGCTCCATAGTTTTCTGCTGAATTCCATCTAAATTGAGTTCATGGTGAGGTGTAAGATTCAAATTCTGCGTGGAGGAATAAATGATTGGCTTGGTATTTTGAACAGTAATTGGCTTGCGTGTGCCTAGTTTTGGTATGAGAAGGCTGTAACAGTGTCTCTATGCCAAGGACATATTGACAAACAATATATAAACTATAATGAGGAAAACTCAGCGTGACCCCAGCATGCTTTATAATTGGCTGGTCAGCTTGCCTATGGAAAAGGGTGAGTCAACAGAGGGAAAGATGTTATCTGGATATTGGAGCCACCTCATTTATTAGTAGTGTTGTTGGAATCAGAGTTTCCTTATTCGGGAAACCGGATAATGGCGTCAAAAACACTTCAGCACCATTATTTGTGGAGAGAGTCATCTCATGCTTCACATGACAACTATGTTTCCTTCCTCCAACGTAAAATGCAGTTCTGTGACTCCCTTCACAAATAATGGTGCTGAAGAGCCTTTTTTCCAATTAAGGAAACTCTGATTCGAACAAGAATATTTATTAGCTCCTTAGTACTTTCGTAGGAAAAGCTGCTAGCTTTCTACTGCCTGATGCAGAACATTGATTGCATGCTACTGCGCCCCCCCACCCCTTCCCCGACTCCTGGTTGATCCCAGTATATCGATTGCCAATAACTTATGCATATAACCTGTTGCAAACTGTCCAAGAGGTAGTACCGGGGGATATAGTACTAATGCATGAGGTCCAAACCAGCACAAAGAAATCCTTATAATAAAAATGTAGCAATGTTAGTATCCCATAAGTGGTAGACTTGAAAAGTATGTTTGGTTACTGTAAGATTTAATTTAGATAAGTTAGTACTATAGTGCTTACAAACTATGCAGTAACATTAACTTTCACATCTCAGTGGTGCCAAAATGGTGCACCTACACTGCGGCACCAACAATGCAAATGGCATATATTTTTGGCAAACTGAAAAGTTCCTTCACTACAGCACTTTAGAAATGCACTTTTGCTTCTTTTTATATATTTATAGTTATACCCTTATGGACATTGAATTATAAACTCTTTCAGTGGTTGTAATTGCTTTCGGTGCTCTGTAAAAGTGAAAAAAATGTAGTATTCACTTATAATAACAAAACAAGTAAATGCTTCCATACTGACAATAAAGTAGCAGAAAATGGTGCGTGAAACTTTCACCATAGTAATATCAAGTGTCAGCTAAGACGTCAGCAGGGATTGTTTGTCTGTAACCTCTTGACAGTAGACCTTAGCATCTGAACTAAATACAGGTAAGTTGTCAATCATGTTGACTTATTGCCATCTTAAATACCAAGAGGTGTCATTGCCATCTTACTGAGATAACTTACAATGCCAGCCAAGCGCTGCTATGATAGCACTTCACCTGAATCTCTAAATGCTAAAGTGTATTTGAAGGTCATGATAAACTTTGATACATCCTGTATAGAGAGTCAATTGGGAGAAGAGGAAAAAAAACAGCCACGGTAGAAAATAAATGGGTTGATCACAGCTTGTGATGAATCAAGACACTGAAAAGTGCAAACCCTGGGCACAAATTGACATGTTAATGGTAAGAGAATGTTGTGTTTTCTTCAGCTGCAATGTGTTATGAAGGAGAATTACACAGCTGTCATGTTTCTGTAGCATGTCTTTTAGATAAGCCATTTAAAAGACAGTGGGAGTTGTAATTTTGTGTAGGTAACCACTGCAAAATGTCATCAATTTCTCTTTTTGCTGACAGAAACATATGGAATTCTCATATAAGAGAATAAGTCAGAATTTCTCTAAAAAGGTGATACCCAAACTGTACTGTGAAGTGGAGAGGCAAGTGGTGTCATCTCTGACGCACAGCGTTGGGTCAAGGGTCCACCTGACCACGGATGCCTGGTCTGCCAAGCACGGTCAGGGCCGCTACATTACTTACACAGCCCATTGGGTCAACCTGGTGACCGACCGATGGCAAGCAGGGAGTATGTGGCTGTGCAGCAGACCAACTTGTGACACCTCCACGGCTTGCAGGCAGGCCTCCTGCCACCTTCACTCCTCCTGCTACATCCTCTTCGCTGCGTCCTCCTCCTCCTTGGCTGAGTGGCAGTTTAACTCTACTGGTTGTGCGATCTCCTCTCCAGCTACACAGCCCCAGCTCCCTAGGGCCTATGCTGCATGCCAGGTATGACGGTGTCACGCCATCTTAAACATGTCTTGCCGCAAAGCGGAGAGCCATACTGGATCAGCACTCCTGGCTGCTCTTAAACGGTGGATCAGTGGCTGACCCCGCACCAGCTGGAGATCGGCAACGTGGTATGTGAGAACGGCAGCAATCTACTTTCCGCATTGAATTTGGGAAAGCTGACACATGTATCCTGCATGGCACATGTGCTCAATTTAGTCATTCAAAGATTTGTGTTAAAGTACCCAGGCTTAGAGGACGTCCTGAAGCAGGCCAGGAAGTTGTGTGGGCATTTCAGGCAGTCTTACACGGCCATGGCACGCTTTGCGGACATTCAGCGGAGAAACAACTTGCCGGTGAGACACTTGATATGTGATAGCCCGACTCGCTGGAATTTGACCCTGGTCATGTTCTTTCGCCTGCTAGAACAGGAGAAATTCATCACCCAGTACCTGTACAATTACAGTAAAAGGACATAATCTGGGGAGATGGGGATGTTCTGGCCCAAAAACTGGACACTGATGCGAAATGCATGCAGGCTCATGCAGCCGTTTGAGGAGGTGACCATATGCGACTTGATCCTGTACGTTTACTTCCTGGAGCGTGCCATGCGTAGAGTGGTGGATCAAGCTGTGGAGGAGCGTGAACAGGAACAGTTACGGCAGGAACAGTTGTGGAAGCAATTTTCATCAGAATCAGATGTTTCCTCAACACCTTTGACAGCACAGAGGGGGGAGGAGGAGGAAGAGTCGTGTGGGGAAGAGGAGTCGGATGATGAGGAAGGTGTTTCTTTGGAGGAGGAGGAGGAGGCGGCGGCAGAACAACAACAACCGCAGCAAGCATCGCAGGGGTCTTGTGCTGCTCAACTTTCCCGTGGTATTGTTCGTGGCTGGGAGGAGGAGGAGGGCTTACCTGACATCACTGAGGTAGAGCATTTGAGGGTGATGTCACAGCACAACGCAATAAAAGTACCATTGCCAGTAATCCTTCTTCCATGTCCACGCAGGCAAGGACAGGATGCTCCAACAATCTTATGGTGATGTCAGACATGCGGACATTCTTTAGTCCAACGCCTTGCCTTAGCGCTTCCGGATCCACCCTCCACCAATGACTGGACCGGCAGGTAACCGACTACCTGGCCGTAAGTGTGGATAGACGGTGTGAGCAGCGATGAACCCTTTGACTACTTGGGTGCGCCGGCTTGACCTGTGGCCAGAGCTGTCCAAATTTGCCATCCAACTTCTCTTTTGCCCTGCCTCAAGCGTCCTGTCAAAAAGGACATTTAGCGCAGCTGGAGGCATTGTCACTGAGAAGAGAAGTCGCCTAAGTCACAAAAGTGTTCAGTACCTCACCTTTATCAAAATGAATGAGGCATGGATCCCGGAGGACTACTGCCCGCCCGAAGACTAAGTCAGTCCCCACACACAGCATCTCTGCCTGCACGCCATGTGACTGGCTGCCCGCCCCAAGACTAAGTCGCTCCCCACACAGCATCTCTGCCCGCAGGCCGATTGACTGCCTTCTCCGCCACCACCAACAGGGTCCAGGACTCCAGGCGGATTCCTGAATTTTTAAGGCCGCTGCTAGCAGCGGCCGCTATAATAATTTTTCTGGTGTGTGTACATGCCTGCCTAATTTTTTTGGCTGCAGTGCAGCTGCAACAACAAAACAAAAGGCATGTACATGTGCCCATTCCCCTTCATGATCATTACCTTGCCGCGTTGAAGGGGCTTGCGTATCACAATGAAGCAATGACCGCCGGCTATATGAGTGTCTCGGGGGGTGGCACACCAAAGATAATAAGGTTGTTGCTTTATTGTGGACAGACCAAATTTGATCAGCTGGACAGTCACTGTTGTTCTATCATTGAGCTACCACAGCCCGGTGACCATATGGGCTTGAAAACCGCCACGGCCTGCACTCTGGCCATGGTGCGCACTAGTCCAGCATGGCCGTCACTACACAAATAGCTGTTTGCGGTGTGTTACACAGTGAGTTTGGTGTGTCAGTGTGAAGCAGTACTCTAATTACACTCCCTGATTGATGTATACACATGCAAGATGTTTTAAAGAACTTTAGGCCTGCAATTTAGCATTCAATGTGATTTCTGCCCTTAAAACGCTGCTTTGCGTCAAATTCAGATTTTTCCCCGGGACTTTTGGCATCTATACCACTCCGCCATGCCCCCCTCCATGTGTTAGTCCCTTTGAAACATGTTTTCCATCACTTTTGTGGCCAGCATAAATGTTTCTAGTTTTCAAAGTTTGCCTCCCCATTGAAGTCTATTGTGGTTCGCGAAAGTTCTTGCGAACCCGAACTTTCACGTAAGTTCGCGAACCGAACATCGGAGGTTTGGGCCATCTCTACCGATAAATTATTTATACACTAAAATGACAATACAATAAAGACCACAGAATGTGTTTCAGGTGATGAAATATTGGTGCCAAAACTAGCAACTGGGTGATAGCTTTTTATTGTACACTCACAATGAACAAGTAAAACTGGAGCCCTAATTCAGGCTTATGTACAAAATACACAGATTTTTGGATTGCACATCTCCCTTTTTTCCACTATTCATTTTTTGTTTCTTTGTTTGCTGGGGTTGCAAAACTAATAACCTGTTTGAATGCCAGATACAACTTGGCTAGACTGGACAGCATTATGTGAACTTTCCAAATATCTCCCTCTATCACATCACCAATCACAGGAGGTGGTCAGGGAGGAGACGACACCAGCCAGTCTTCCACTTTAGTGAACACAGAGCTCGTTCTGCCTCTCTTCTCTCTGTGTGCTACTCACAGGTAACTCTTTGTGACCAGCATTATGTCTAGTCAATGACCACTTTTTTATTCCATGCTAATTGTTTAATAAAGCATTTCCCTCCCCACTGTGTGCTTATAAAAAAAATAAAAATAAAAAAGCAGTGACAAATATTTCTTTTTTTTCCAGATAGGGCAGATTTATATGAAATCATGTGACCTTTGTAAACACACTGGGAGTTAGGAGGAAGAGTTAAATGATTTATTGCACATTAAGGTTGAGATAATGAGAACTGTTTAGGAGTGAAGCTGGTGGAATCAGTGAGGTAGTTAAAGCATGATTTCACCGCTATTATTGGCAGTAGGTAGCAGACTACATATTGGCAATGGAGTGGAGAACAGGATAGCAAAAGGTAATATCTGTTAGTTAAGCACTGATAATGAAGTGTTAAAGTCGTGGAAAACATAGGGAAAGGTTCGTTTTAACAATTAGGGGTATGATTAGTGTTAGGTTCGGTTTTAAGGGGGATACTGGTTTTTAGGAAGGTAGAATTTGTCAAGAGGAAGTTTGTTAGTCTTAGATTGGGTAGGGCTGGGTACTGGGTAGGCATCAGCAAGAGGGATTATATTAATGGAGAGAATGGGCATAAATTAAGTGAAATTGTTGGAGCTATATTAACCATTTATGCCACGCAGATGTGAGCTTCACGTCCGCAGCGGCAGCTGCTACAGCCGCAGGGACGCTCTAGTCACGCTAGTAGTGATAAAATTATTGGGGAATGACAGGGGGGAGTGCTAAAATGGGAAAATTCCTCTCGCCCATAAGGTGACAAATACCTGCGGGCTGAAATGGTTAAGGAGGGTGGAAACCCACTTCAAAACAAAATAAGATGCAGTGTAGAGAATTCAAATGATATTTAATATGAAACTAGTTTGAGGTTTCCAGCTGTTTTCATGCTTTGCTTGTGAGTTTCTTTAAAATTATGACAAGGCTGGAAAAAATGATCAAGTCAGCTCAGGGAATGAAAAGTTCTATATCCGCTTTATGAAAAGTTCCACTGCTGCATATCATTAATATTTATTTGTTTGTGTTGCAGGCAAGGAAGCAACATATTACATTTGTCTATTTTAGGCACACTAGTTAGACAACTAATTAGCACACCTTGGATGCTTTTCAATTCCTTTTAGAAGATTGCTTACTAAATAATAGATATCATGGATTACTAGAGGCATCAACAGAACATTAGAACATTATTTTGGAAAGCATCAGCGCTAGTATTGGCCTTTCATTACCAGGAATTAACGTGAATTAGGCTCAACCAGGAAATTCTGTTCGGAATTAACGCTACATGCAGATCCATGTGTTGACAGGCTTAAATAAAGCACTGCTGAATCACAAGATCTTTTCTTTTTAAGGATCAAGCACAGGTAACACTAGCACAATTGTGCCAGTTTCTGCACAAATAGAAGAGGAATAAAATAAACTGTAGATGTATTATTCTTAGCAAGTGAAGAAACATAAAAGAAAGGGGACAGGATTATAAAGAGAAGGGGATGGAAAAGGAGAGGAAATGAATGCAGGCTTGCAGAGGAAGTGCAAGATGCGATGGAGGAAAGGTGGTGGGTGGGGGGAGAGAAAGAAGACCAGTAGGGCATGGATGAGGGTTGCAGATTGTGAGGAAAGACAGAAAGTCATAATAGAAGGTAAGAAACAAGTGGTAGAAATTGCTAATGGAGAAGGAGACATGATGGAGATTGGCAGAGGCTGAGGAGAGAGAAGCAGAGAGGGAAAAGGCAGATGTTGTGCAGAGTTTTTCTGACTTTATACCCTCACACACGACCCTCTCTACATTACATCTACATGTTGTACAGTTCCTTGCCCATCTTGCACTACTCTGTACTACAAGAAAGCTAATTGCTGACATAACCATAAAGAAATGAGGTTACCAAGACCCGGACACCACACACCCACACATGCACACGCACACAGGCAGCCTTAAAGCAGCAGGTTGCAATTTAGGCTCGGTTGACACAGGCGCCCCCCAGCAGCGAGCTGTTTAGGTCCTTTTCAGCACTGCCCGCATGCAGCGTATGGAAAGGATGGTGGTTTCAACAATCAGGGGTGTGCAAATGCGGTGATCACACAAATGAAGGGTAAACTATAACTGTCTGTAAATAACTGCCTCCAATTTTGTGAACCGGCTTTTAATGTCAGGAAACATCGAAAACGTGGATGGCATAAGGACCTGTTTCCACTACATGCAGAACTGATGCAGAATGGATGCAGAAAAGCTGACTCCAATGAATGTCTTTGGGCCTGTTTCTACTAAACGTGATTTTTTTGATGCAGATTTTCCCATAGACATTCATTGAAGTCAGTTTTTTTGCATCCATTCTGCATCCAATCTGCGTGTAGTGGAAATAGGCCCTTATAGCTATACCCCAATGTCAAATATACCATATTGCAAACAAAAAGCTTCCCATGAATAATGTAATCCTGCATGCTTAACAAAGGAAAAGGAAAGAAATCAGAAACCCTTTACCCAGCAACATTGTTTGAGGTTTGGCTCCCTTTCCAAGGAGATAGTGGCTGGACAGTGTAATGGTTAAGGGCTCTGCCTCTGACATGGGAGACCAGGGTTTGAATCTCGGCTCTGCCTGTTCAGTAAGCCAGCACCTATTCAGTAGGAGACCTTAGGCAAGTCTCCCTAACACTGCTACTGCCTATAGAGCGCGTCCTAGTGGCTGCAGCTCTGGCGCTTTGAGTCCGCAAGGAGAAAAGCGCGATATAAATGTTTTGTGTTTGTTCTGTGTTTGAGATGATGGCCAAGCAGTGAGAAGAGCGATTCCTCAAGAAACCAAGCAACTAAGAAACCGAATCATTTGTAAAGATGCAATAACATCTGCTTTGTTTTTGTTTTCTTGGCTCTATATGCAACTTAGGCTAGGTTCACAGTGGGAAGTTGCGTTGTAAAGTTGCAACACAACACTACAATACAGCACAACAAAAAAGTGGTAATGTAGATTAACGCTGCATACAGGAGGTACAGAAAAGCATACAGGCAATGAAAAGTATGCTTTCCTGTACCAGGTAACGAACGCGTTTAGAGATACAGCACTGAAGCAGCGTGTTACCATAATGCTACACGTTACAATGCAAAGCTAATGTCGCATTGTTACCGTCACATAGACTTTTTATTGCAGTGCGGTAAGCTGCGTTAGAAAGTCTATAAAGTCTTATAACGCAGCTTACCGCTCTGCAATGGAATGTCCCACTGTGAACCTAGCCTTACTCTTTAAATGTTCAGCATTCTGATTTCATTTCCTGGGAGAAAAAGTGGGAAAATACAGGTATGAAAACGAAAAAGGTTTTCTGTATAGTAAACTAAAAATGAATCATGGCTTTAAACTCACATTTGTAACAGCACAAATAGGTACTTGCCTCCAAGATTTGCTTTAAGCATAAACAATAGTGAGAGACTTGAGTTGACCTACTGTTGTTTATATTGTCATGGCAGTTTAAGTTCAGTGGCGGCTCCAGGAATTTTTTTTAGGGGGTGCTATGCAGGTGCTGGACCAATTTCCGGGGGAGCTGACGGCCGCGTAAAAAAATGGGTGCGGCTACAACCTGCGGCGCGCTAAGCGCGCCGCGGCGAAAAAATGGGCGTGGTCATGACCGGATGAGGGCGGGGCTAACTGTAATTTAAAGTGAACCCAGGGTGAGAGTGATATGGTGGCTGCCATATTTATTTCCTTTTAAACAATACTAGTTGCCTGGCAGCCCTGCTGATCTATTTGGCTGTAGTAGTGAACTGAATTACACCAGAAACAAGCCATGCAGCTAATCTTGTCAGTTCTGACAATATTGTCAGAAACCCCTGACCTGCTGCATGCTTGTTCAGGGTCTATGGTTGAAAGAATAAGAGGCAGAGGACCAGCACGGCAGCCAGGCAACTGGTATTGCTTAAAGGGAGATAAATATGGCAGCCTCAATATTATTCTCACCTCGGGTTCCCTTTAAAAGTGCAACGCAAAGACAGAGGGCCCAAGTTTTGGTGACCCTTTTCCCAGAAAATTCACATAATTGTGCAGGTTTTCTCAAGAAAATACACGTAATGTGAGCAGATTTTAACAAAAAACGTCCAATGACCCCAATATGCACAATCGGTAGCAGATATGACCCCAATATGCACAATCGGTAGCAGATATGACCCCAATATGCACAATCGGTAGCAGATATGACCCCAATATGCACAATCGGTAGCAGATATGACCCCAATATGCACAATCGGTAGCAGATATTAGTGTTGGGCGAACAGTGTTCGCCACTGTTCGGGTTCTGCAGAACATCACCCTGTTCGGGTGATGTTCGAGTTCGGCCGAACACCTGACGGTGCTCGGCCAAACCGTTCGGCCATATGGCCGAACTAAGAGCGCATGGCCGAACGTTCCCCGAACGTTCGGCTAGCGCTGTGATTGGCCGAACGGGTCACGTGGTTCGGACCCGAACGCGCTCTGATTGGCCGAACTGTCACGTGGTTCGGGTAAATAAATACCCGAACCACGTCATATCTCCGCCATTTGTCTGTGGGTTTAGCTTTGGGTAGGCAGGCAGGGTAGTTCGCGCTCCAGCCACGCTAGCCAGGGTCCCCCCCAGTCATTGTGTGTCGCTGCTGGGAATAGTAGTACACCGCTCGCTCAGCATTCTGTTTACTGCCACTCTGTGTACCTCGCTCAGCCACACTATATAGCATTCTGTTTACTGCCACTCTGTGTCTGCTGGGAATAGTAGTACACCGCTTGCACAGCCACACTATATAGCATTCTGTTTACTGCCACTCTGTGTACCTCGCTCAGCCACACTATATAGCATTCTGTTTACTGCCACTCTGTGTCTGCTGGGAATAGTGGTACACCGCTCGCTCAGCCACACTATATAGCATTCTGTTCACTGTTCTGTGTCTGCTTGGAATAGTGGTACACCGCTCGTTCAGCCACACTATATAGCATTCTGTGTACTGTTCTGTGTCTGCTGGGAACAGTAGTACACCGCTCGTTCAGCCACACTATATAGCATTGTGTTTACTTCCACTCTGTGTCTGCTGGGAACAGTAGTACACCGCTCACCCGCCACTGTATAGCATTGTGCTCTGTGTCACTGCTGACAATAGTGGTACACCGCTCACCCACCACTGTATAGCATTTCTGTACTGCCACTGTACTGCTGCCAGTCAGCGTGTACTTTAAGGATAAGTGAAATGAGGAAGAAATCCGGTGAAAGAGGGAGGGGCAAGGGAAGAGGTGTTTCCCCTGACGGTTCACGTACAGGCCACAGGGGAGCACCCAAGAAAACCCACTCAATACTGCCCATGTTGTCCAGGACAACAACCCTCACAGATCCAAAAGAACAGGACCAGATAATTACTTGGATGACCTCTCAAGCGTCCAGCAGTGGGTTAAGCAGCACCAGCACATCACGCACGAGGTCCGAGTCCTCAGCCAGTTAAAGTCTGGGCTTTCTTTGAAGACTGCACTGAGGATGTTACCATGGCGATTTGCAAGGTGTGCAAGACCCGCCTGAGCAGGGGGAAAAGTATTAACAACCTCTCCACCACCAGCATGAGCCGCCACATTCTATCCAAACATCCCACTCTGTGGGCAAACGCGGCAGGACAGGGTACCACCAGCAACACTGCCTCCCTTGGGTTCACCAGACTCACCACCAGACCCGCCTCAGCAGCAGCAGTAGCCCAGCCATTGCGTGGTTCACAACATTCACAAACATCAGACGATGCTGACACTGTCACTTTCCGGACTAGTGCTCTTGAGGTCTCCCAGTGTTCATCAAACACAACAACCAACAGCCCTTCGGTGTGCAGCGCTACGGTTGAGTTGTCTGTTTCTGAGATGTTTGAGCACAAGAGGAAATTGCCAGCAAATGACCCCCGGGCCGTGGCAGTAACAGCCAGCCAGCATAGCCAAGCTTCTGGCCTGCGAAATGCTGCCATATCGAGTGGTGGAGACAAACAGCTTCAAGGGCATGATGTCAGTGGCCATCCCACGTTACGTGGTTCCCAGCCGCTACCACTTTGCGCGCTCTGCAGTGCCTGAGTTGCATGAGCACGTGGTCAGCTAAATAACCCGAAGCTTGAAGAATGCCGTTGCCTGCAAGGTTCACCTCACCACTGACACCTGGACGAGTGCGTTCGGCCAGGGTCGATACATCTCCCTTACCGCGCACTGGGTGAACCTTGTGGAGCCTGGCAGCGATTCCTCACCTGCTACGGCGCGGGTGTTGCCCACGCCGCAAACAGCTGGATAACAACAGCAGCACCTACCTCTCTGACTCCTTCTCCTCCAACGCATCTCAAAGCTGTACCTCATCCGGAAATGCTAACCCAGCACCAGCAGCAGTAGGATCGTGGAAGCAGTGCAGCACAGCTGTTGGCATGCGTCAGCAAGCGTTGCTGAAGCTGATCTGCCTTGGGGATAAGCAGCACACAGGGGAGGAAATTTGGAGGGGAATAAAGGAACAGACGGATTTGTGGCTGGCACCGCTGGACCTGAAACCGGGCATGAAGCTAGACACCTGGCACGAACTGGCAATGTACGCAATAGAGGTGCTGGCTTGCCCGGCAGCCAGCGTTATGTCGGAACGCTGTTTCAGTGCTGCCGGAGGCATCATCACAGATCGGCGTATCCGCCTCTCCACAGAAAATGCAGACCGTCTGACTCAAATTAAAATGAATCAATCCTGGATTGGAAACGACTACGCAACACTCCTGGACCCCAACCAAGTAACATGACCGATGAACATCTGGGATGGTTTAGCGTTTCCGGTCCCTGTTTATTGAACCTCTCATCTGTATTACATTTATGACTGCATGGCGGCAAAAAGCATTGCTGCTATATCCGCACGCTTTTTGTCCTCATGCAAGGCCTGGGTTGTTGTGTCTCACAAAGCGTGGCCTTCTCCTCCTGCGCCTCCTCCTGTTCCATCACGTGTGCTGCTGCTGCTGCTGGGTTACCGTTGCCGCGTGGTCCCTGTTTATTGAACCTCTTATCTTTATTACATTTATGACTACATGGCGGTACAAAGCATGCTATCCGCACGCTTTTTGTCCTCATGCAAGGCCTGGGTTGTTGTGTCTCACAAAGCGTGGCCTTCTCCTCCTGCGCCTCCTCCTGTTCCATCACGTGTGCTGCTGCTGCTGCTGCTGCTGGGTTAGCGTTGCCGCGTGGTCCCTGTTTATTGAACCTCTTATCTTTATTACATTTATGACTACATGGCGGTACAAAGCATGCTATCCGCACGCTTTTTGTCCTCATGCAAGGCCTGGGTTGTTGTGTCTCACAAAGCGTGGCCTTCTCCTCCTGCGCCTCCTCCTGTTCCATCACGTGTGCTGCTGCTGGGTTAGCGTTGCCGCGTGGTCCCTGTTTATTGAACCACTTATCTTTATTACATTTATGACTGCATGGTGGTACAAAGCATGCTATCCGCACGCTTCTTGTCCTCATGCAAGGCCTGGGTTGTTGTGTCTCAAAGCGTGGCCTTCTCCTCCTGCGCCACCCTCCTCCTGTTCCATCACGTGTGCTGCTGCTGGGTTAGCATTACCGGTCCCTTTTCCTGGAACCTCTTATATGTATTACATTTATGACTGCATGCCGACAAAAAGCATGTTACCTGTGCAAAGAAAACAGACATTTCCCGCATTTAAAAGACAGTTTTCCCTTTGAAACTTTAAAATCGATTTTCTCAAAAACTATAAGCTCTTTTTGCTAAATTTTTTTTTCCTCTTGTACCCACTCCCAAGGTGCACATACCCTGTAAATTTGGGGTATGTAGCATATAAGGAGGCTTTACAAAGCACAAAAGTTCGGGTCCCCATTGACTTCCATTATGTTCGGAGTTCGGGTCGAACACCCGAACATCGCGGCCATGTTCGGCCTGTTCGGCCCGAACCCGAACATCTAGATGTTCGCCCAACACTAGCAGATATGGCCCCAATATGCACAATCGGTAGCAGATATGACCCCAATATGCACAATCGGTAGCAGATATGGCCCCAATATGCACAATCGGTAGCAGATATGGCCCCAATATGCACAATCGGTAGCAGATATGGCCCCAATATGCACAATCGGTAGCAGATATGGCCCCAATATGCACAATCGGTAGCAGATATGGCCCCAATATGCACAATCGGTAGCAGATATGGCCCCAATATGCACAATCGGTAGCAGATATGGCCCCAATATGCACAATCGGTAGCAGATATGGCCCCAATATGCACAATCGGTAGCAGATATGGCCCCAATATGCACAATCGGTAGCAGATATGGCCCCAATATGCACAATCGGTAGCAGATATGGCCCCAATATGCACAATCGGTAGCAGATATGGCCCCAATATGCACAATCGGTAGCAGATATGGCCCCAATATGCACAATCGTTATCAGATATGGTCCCAATATGCACAATCGTTATCAGATATGGTCCCAATATGCACAATCATTATCAGATATGGCCCCAATATGCACAATCGTTATCAGATATGGCCCCAATATGCACAATCGGTAGCAGATATGACCCCAATATGCACAATCGGTAGCAGATATGACCCCAATATGCACAATCGGTAGCAGAAATGACCCCAATATGCACAATCGGTAGCAGAAATGACCCCAATATGCACAATCGGTAGCAGAAATGACCCCAATATGCACAATCGGTAGCAGAAATGACCCCAATATGCACAATCGGTAGCAGAAATGACCCCAATATGCACAATCGGTAGCAGAAATGACCCCAATATGCACAATCGGTAGCAGAAATGACCCCAATATGCACAATCGGTAGCAGAAATGACCCCAATATGCACAATCCGTAGCAGATATGACCCCAATATGCACAATCCGTAGCAGATATGACCCCAATATGCACAATCCGTAGCAGATATGACCCCAATATGCACAATCCGTAGCAGATATGACCCCAATATGCACAAACCGTAGCAGATATGACCCCAATATGCACAATCCGTAGCAGATATGACCCCAATATGCACAATCCGTAGCAGATATGACCCCAATATGCACAATCCGTAGCAGATATGACCCCAATATGCACAATCCGTAGCAGATATGACCCCAATATGCACAATCAGCATCACCTGAAAAAGAAAAGAAAAACCCATTTACTCACCTACAGCCAGAAGACCTTCTTTCCTGACCTCCTGTCCCGAGTCCCGACCTCATTGTGGCGCGCTGCGCCCGCGCGCCCACGATCCTCTTCCTTCCCGACGTCACGACGAGACTTCCTGCCTGCATGCAGAGAGCAGGGCTACGGGAAAATGGCCGCCCGAAGCCATGCACTGCAGACTCGAAGTCTGCAGAACAGGGCTCCGGGCGGCCATCTTACCGTAGCCCTGCTCTGCTGCTTCGGGCTGCCGCTGTGAACTGACTTGGCGTCTTTTAGACGCCTGAAGTCAGTTCACTCCAGGGGGTGCTTTGGGGGTGCTTGGACAATTCTAGGGGGTGCTCGAGCACCCCCTTGCACCCCCCTGGCGCCGCCCCTGTTTAAGTTTATCCACTTCAATATAATGCTGTCATTATATTTGATTGTAGCAGCAGCAGCAATATCAGTTTTGCCTGTAGCTACACATTACAAATAACTTACACAGTACAAACAAGAAGTCCATGTAATGTTTTTCAATGTTAACCGATCTGAATAACAAACATGCAATATGTGGAATATAAATGATATTGAGAGATAGTGATTGAAAGGTACACTCACTGTTTTTTTTTCAGCTAATGTCAAATTTTCTCCAGAGCATGGGAATGCTTATAGAATACATACAGGATCTTCTCAAAAAATTAGCATATTATGATAAAGTGCATTATTTTCTGTAATGTACTGATACACATTAGACTTTCATATATTTTAGATTCAAATACACACAACTGAAGTAGTTCAAGCCTTTTATTGTTTTAATATTGATGATTTTGGCATACAGCTTATGAAAACCCAAAATTCCTATCTCAAAAAATTAGCATATTTCATCCGACCAATAAAGAAAAGTGTTTTTAAAACAAAAAAAGTCAACCTTCAAATAATTATGTTCAGTTATGCACTCAATACTTGGTCGGGAATCCTTTTGCAGAAATGACTGCTTCAATGCAGCGTGGCATGGAGGCAATCAGCCTGTGGCACTGCTCAGATGTTATGGAGGCCCAGGATGCTTCGATAGCGGTCTTAAGCTCATCCAGAGTGTTGAGTCTTGCATCTCTCAACTTACTCTTCACAATATCCCACAGATTCTCTATGGGGTTCAGGTCAGGAGAGTTGGCAGGCCAATTGAGCACAGTAATACCATGGTCAGTAAACCATTTACCAGTGGTTTTGGCACTGTGAGCAGGTGCCAGGTCGTGCTGAAAAATGAATACTTCACCTCCATAAAGCTTTTCAGCAGATGGAAGCATGAAGTGCTCCAAAATCTCCTGATAGCTAGCTGCATTGACCCTGCCCTTGATAAAACACAGTGGACCAACACCAGCAGTTGACATGGCACCTCAGACCATCACTGACTGTGGGTACTTGACACTGGACTTCAGGCATTTTGGCATTTCCCTCTCCCCAGTCTTCCTCCAGACTCTGGCACTTTGATTTCCGAATGACATGTAAAAGTTGCTTTCATCCGAAAAAAGTACTTTGGACCACTGAGCAACAGTCTAGTGCTGCTTCTCTGTAGCCCAGGTCATGCGCTTCTGCCGCTGTTTCTGGTTCAAAAGTGGGTTCATGCTTCCATCTGCTGAAAAGCTTTATGGAGATTAAGATTTCATTTTTCAGCACGACCTGGCACCTGCTCACAGTGCCAAAACCACTGGTAAATGGTTTACTGACCATAGTATTACTGTGCTCAATTGGCCTGCCAACTCTCCTGACCTGAACCCCATAGAGAATCTTTGCGATATTGTGAAGAGAAAGTTGAGAGACGCAAGACCCAACACGCTGGATGAGCTTAAGGCCTCTGTCGAAGCATCCTGGGCCTCCATAACACCTGAGGCTGATTGCCTCCATGCCACACCGCATTGAAGCAGTCATTTCTGCAAAAGGATTCCCGACCAAGTATTGAGTGCATAACTGAACATAATTATTTGAAGGTTGACTTTTTTTGTTTTAAAAACACTTTTCTTTCATTGGTCGGATGAAATATGCTAATTTTTTGAGATAGGAAATTTGGGTTTTCATGAGCTGTATGCCAAAATCATTGATATTAAAACAATAAAAGGCTTAAACTACTTCAGTTGTGTGTATTTGAATCTAAAATATATGAAAGTCTAATGTTTATCAGTACATTACAGAAAATAATGAACTTTATCACAATATGCTAATTTTTTGAGAAGATCCTGTATTGTTTTTAAGGTGATTCCAGAGAGTTCTGCTCAAAAAGGAGGCAGTCTGTATTTTTAGAATGGGCACAGTTTCCTACAGGGCTAATGCCAAGTGGGACGTTAGTCTGTTCTATTATTTATGATTAGTGACAAGAACCTTCTGATACATCACACCTCTCCCATATTGTTGTTGTTTAATAGTATTTGTAAGAACAATATTGTCAAAGCAAAATTAAATGGTTTCTATGGTTTGGTTTCTATGTTTGGAGAAAACTTTAATATATTGTTGTGTTCTGTTTATGTGATAGCTAGAGTTCCCTTTTAGGTTGTGATCACACACATGGGGGAGGGACATCTCCCACTATTTCTTGAAAACACCTGATGTTGATATTAAGCTAAGACTAAGGGCTGAGTACTGCCAGATATGCGTGAGCTTATTGTACTTTGTCTGGGTTTTGAATAAAGATATCAAAGTGCTTTTACCTTACTCATGAGCAATCGGTTAACTGCATGCAGCAGTAATGGGTTGTGGCCGTTCATTCTGCACCTGCTTGTGTTAATCCTATTTTTAATACAAAAAAGTGAAGTCCTCAAGATAATGGAAGTGAGAATTGGACCTCCAGCCTCTTCTACGTGGTACAGATCCCTATTTACTGCGTTGTCTTGTCCACTTCTGGGTGGATGCAAATGGAAGCATCACAGGGAGTAATTCTCACTCTCATGTAGTTGCCACAAAGGACTCTGGGAATTGAAGTTGCTTCCCTTAGGTATTTCAGCTTTCCAATACTGCTGGGAGGAAAATAAGGCAAATGTTAGCACTTTCGAATAAGCCAGAGACGGGAGCACTGAATTCCTGAAAGAAAATTACACAAAGGGGGTAGGATATGTTGACTATATTGGTTCATTCAAGTACCAATAATTGGAGAGTACTCTGAACTATTTTTCCTCCTTCCAGCTCTCCCTCCCCTCTTTTCTCCTCTGTTATTTAAAACCCCACCCATTAAACACACCCCTCATTCTCACAACAACAATGACATTGTCAAGCACTGATAATAGAATACACTGGAAGCACCAAACCAGTATAAGCTGCACAAACTGCAATTTATTGGCAATTTAGTAAAGATCCAGTGTATCTTTACTAAATTGCCAATAAATTGCAGTTTGTGCAGCTTATAATGGTTTGGTGCTTCCTGCCCCCCCCCCCCCCCCCCCCAAGTCTTTCACCCAACCTTGCTCACATTTTTTATGGAATATAAGTGCTGCTCAAGGTTAAAGCAAGAGTCCGGATAGCCAGAAGACAGAGCTGATGCAAAAAACAGTTGCATGGTCCACTTAGAAGTTGGACTTTTGCAGGTGATTATTGGGGGTGAGTTGGCTACAGTGTTGGTAGTGGGGATTGGGCAGGAGGAAGGAGGTAAGGAAAAATGCATGTCCAGGGATTTTAATACGTAATGTCACAGTTATGGGTGGGAACTGGCAAAATAATTAGTCATTCTTCATACTTAATTGCTAAGTTTGGACTTTATTGCTAAGTATAAATTCATTCTTCAAATGTCCTAAAGATTTTAAAATCTTTAATAAATGTTTGTGTTCAAGTGATATAGAGTAGCATGTATTCTCCTCCTTCTATCTTTACAATAAATTCAGTAGCTCTATAAAACCATGCTGTTAATTTAAAATGCTATCCAGTGGCAAATTGTGAGCAAAAAGGTGCCTGATGCACAGTATTTACATGCTAGTATCCATGGACTGTATCACAAGAGCACAATGATTGAGTGAAATCTAGATGGGAAATTAAGAAAAAAATAGAATTTCCCATCTAATTAGCTGATTAAATGTATGGATGCAATCAGCTTAATTGTTGACACATTTATAAACAAATGTTGTTTCTTTTGCTTTGTACAGTTGTTCACTGATGCTGCAGAACTCATTTTAAGCATGGAATTATTATGCTAGAACAGTCATCTTTTCAGAATTATTTGTAATTTGTCATATTACTCAGAATTAAATGTTTACTTTTGAAACAAAGCTGTGTTATCAGCCGCTAGCAAATAGACACTCACTGTAATTAAACACTAATGGTTAAGGTCTAATTCAGCTTTTCATGTATAGTGTATATTTTCGTAATACATTAATATATTTTTAAAAGCAACTACCACTGTACAATAAGTTGTAAATTGGCTGCATATATTTATAAGCTGCTTCCAAGTAAATGTTTAACCCTTAGGCTGCCAGCTAATTCTTGAAAAAGCAAGACGCCAGTGTCAGCTATGTTCGAATTGTGTTAAATAAATGTCTTGCCCAAATCCACTAGGATTGTCTTTGAGGTGCAAATACATTTGAGGTGATTGCGAATTTTGCTAATTATCATGATATATAATCATGCTAAATACAATAAGGTCATGGTTATCTGGGATTCAACCAATCGGCAGTCTCAACTAACAGACTGTCAACGAGGAGTGACCCTATCTCATTTTTAGTGTGGCATGGAACTACTTACAAAAGCTCTGGGTGGCGGCCATCTTCACTTCCTGCAGCTGCCTGCCTCCTCGTACCCAATGTGTTACCTGACTTGCATCAGGTCACGTGCATGCATCTGAGCAGTACAGCACCAGGCAGCTGTAGAAGTGAAGAGGACCAGTGCCTGGAGCTTTTGGAAGTTGTTTCTGCTGCTCGCTGTTCTGCATTTGGTCTGTGGGAGGATGTTGGTGTTAAATGTAGGCTCCAAAAAACTGGAAAGAACACATAATCAGCATCAGGCAATCCTTGCCTGTGATGGATAATCAAGACTTTACTGTATTATGAAAAGCTAAAATGTACAGGAACTAATCAAATCTTGCAGTAAAAACATTAAATTTTTAAGCTGCATAGATTTGCAATAACATTTGCATAATTCTACATCAACATAGAAGTGTGTTTAATTTTGAGTCAAGTATAAAGTTGCACTGAATCAAAACTTAGTACTAAATGCCTTTAGACATAAAAGGAATATGGAGAAACAAAAACGCTTTTAGACCTCCATGACAAGCTGAAATAGTTTTGTAGTAAAATGCCTTTAGATGTCCGTGGCAGATGGAGCTTTTTCTAAGGGCTTCTTGCTAGTGTAATGCTAGGAGTTTGTTCCCACTTGAGCAGTGTGATTTTATAAAAATCCTCCATAGCCTTGCATTAGCAAGAGCTTTTCAAATCCCTAGTGCTAAAAAAAAGCTCTAGCAGTGTGAACCAGGCTTGCAAGTTAAAGGAGAATTGTACCTGAATCTACTAAGCTTTAGAAAATTGACAAAGTTCTAGAGCCCTTCTAAGTTTTATTTACCATTTCATTACATCTTTGTTATGGGTTGTGAGTTTTTCCTTCACTTGCTCTGCCGGTATTTAAAATCTTAAAATAATGAAAGGAAATCTTAACTGTAATGGCACAGACATCAATAAAAATATTGTTTTGGTTTAAATATGTCAGAATTGTGCCATAGCTGGGTTCCCTTTTCTATGGATTCATTCCCTTGTCATACTATGCTATGTGTGAGCTTTGCATTCATTCTAAAAACAGGGATGCAATGGAACAGGAAAGTTATGCCGCATGTTATCCACGCATTGTCGCATACAGTGAAGCATGCAGTCAACGAAGAGTATGCCTCACTGTTATCACATGCGTTTTGCGGTAATGCAGTGTATGCAGGGTGCTGGGTTCCTGTGCCCAGTTATACTGCACCCCACCCCCCACACTGTGAACATAGCATAGGTGATTCATTGCAGTGTGGCTTGCAGTGTTAGAATGTGGCCGTTCCACAGCACTGCAACGCAAAACTGTGAATGTACACGAAGCCTTATGTTCTGCACCAGAGTTCTAAAGATTCAGTGAGATAGGAGTATTTTAGCTTTCTTCTTTTCACTGTTGTTTATCCGGGGGTCTGTGCGCTTTAGCAAGCAGTACAGTAAACATTTGCAAGAAGAGGTTAGGTTTTTGCAGGTTAAAAGGGATTTGCAGTCAAAATTTCCCCTCTGCTCTTATACATTTTCCAGCTGTTCTGGTTCCTAAAACAGAAAGTACTTTTTCATTCATTGGTAATTGAGGTCTTTTTTTCCTCTTAAATTTGCATTTGCTCACTGAAAATCAGATCAGAATAATTACACAGTGAAAGGGGTTGTTGATTGAAAATCCTTGTAGCTGCATGGTGTACCAGTTCTTGTAATAGTACGTGTTTACACTAGAGTTTTTGTTGCTTATTTATCTTTACTAATCTCCTGGAGCAGCATACTGTGCTTGTCTTTCCAAATCTCACCAGTTAAGTTTTTTTTCATACTGCAAAAAGCTTTTTTATATTGCCATGTTCTCAGGCTGTATTTATGGCCCTTCGAGAACATCTTCATTTTCTGCATGCATGTGTTGCCACTGATGCTATAAACTTCACATTTACAAAATGTCCTGTTCAGCAGCCTACACTGCCTACACTGCTAAGGGACACCTGAACTGAGTTGGAGATGGAGGCTGCCTTAATTAATTCCTTTTGACCAGTACTAATTGCCTGCCAGTCCTAATGAGCTTTTGGCTGCAGTAATGTCTGAATCACACACACCTGAGACAAGCATACAGCTAATCCAGCCAAACTTCGGTCAGAGCACCTGGGATCTGCATGCTTGTTCAGGGTCTATGGCTTAAAGTATTAGAGGCAGAGGATCAGTAGGACAGCAAGGCAATGTGTATTGTTTAAAAGAAAATACATTTGGAAGCTTCCATATCTGTTGCAGTTCAGGTGAACTTTAAGAACACAAAGGGGAAAAGAGGCGCCCAAGCCCCAAGGTATGATAACATTGCATTCAAATTAAAAAAGTTTTTAATTGTCTTCAACGAAGACACATTCATATGATAATCTTTCATCTTCACTGGCAATGCATTTTGTGGGTCTGTGCCCAATTCCTCAGGCCAAATACAGTACCAAAGTAGTAATAAACCTAAGTAGAAGTCACCTCCTTTGAGAAATGTCCTGAGGAGAAGATAAAGCTGTTTGTCAGAGGAGATGGGCCCTTCTGTAAGTTGCCCCCCCCCCCCCCACCCCAGATGGTGACAGAAAGGTGGGACCCCCCGATGCTTGTCTCTCCCCCACCCCACACACACACCACGGGAAAGGCTTGGGGCTGGAGGAAATTGTGGTGATGGGGGAAACGGTCATCTCCATCCTGTTCACCTCCAAACCCTACATTTGGGGGCAGGACTAATTTCCATGCATAGAGGGAGGCAACATTTAAAAATAAAGAAATATGAGCTTAGCTTTTGCAACATGTCACTGCTTGACTGTGTAGTTTAATGCCTGCTTTCTGAAGGACTAGTATTAGCTTTTTAATAGCTTACAGGGTGTTTCTCCACAAGGCTAATTTATGCATGTTAACTTGTACATATTAACCTCCTTAGCGGCAATCACGAGGTCAGCTCGGGGTGGAAAAAACAAGCTAGAAGCGGTTATCCTGAGCTGAACTCATGGTAGCCGCTGGGAGGTCTATGCAGAGCAATGCGTGCAGCAGGTGTTTTAACTTCCCGGGGATCCCAACGTCGGCTGCCTTTCTTCTTCCTCTCCTCCGATGCTCTGCTTCCCCTTGGTGAGATCGCTGTCTGTCGTCATGACGGCAGCCAAAAATCTAACCATAGGGTTACAGTGCCACCCGGAGTACAGAGGGAAAACTGAAGCGCTTTATCTCAGGGAAGTGAGTGCTGGGCTGCTGCAGAACTCCCTAGCAGCATTATTTTTTTCCAGGTTTTAGGATCTAAAAGCATGCAAAAAAATGGCACCACTTTTAGACCCTAAAATCTGGAACCATAATGCCAAGGGTGTTAAAAATTGCAGAACTTTTCTCAAAGGTGTTAATTTTAGAAAGCCATCAGTAAACTATACTTCTAAAAAAATCTGTGAGAAAACATGGTTAAAAAGCACTAATAACTTTTAATGCATCAGCGTGAATATTTAATAAATCCAAGCTAGGTTTGCTAGATTACAAATACTCCCCAGTGACTTCAGCCTGGCGGAACCATAATAAATTTGGCTCTACATGTTTGTATGTTTGGAGCTAAATGTAATAAGAACTGTGGGCTACAGTCGCTTATTTATGCCTATCAATGGCATTTAAGTGGTTCTGCATTGCAAAATCGAACAATCACAATCATTCAGTGTAATAATCCGAGTAATGATTGATTTGCTATTTGCAGCTACTGTTGAATATTCTTTTCTGGAGAAAAATTTAGCTACATCCAAACTGCGTGTTAAATTCATTGCTGAGGGCTTCCATAAATGTTGAAAAAAAAAATCTTTAGAGAAGTGCTAGAAAACTTTCTATTGGCAGGTTGACATATTTCATACACTCATTACTATTGACATTGCAACACATATAAAACGTGTCTAATGATTACCAGTAGAGCACATACAAGCACAGAATGAGGATACAATGTAAAGGTGCCCATAGATTATCAACTTGGCATCTAATCAACTATTCGATTCAATCATTCTAATCAAATCGGATGCAAATCACTGCTGAAATTTGTTTCATGTATGGATAGCCCATGACATTTAAGACTATATAGAAGCAACATTATTTTGCTTTAATTGCCCAACTGGGGAGCATGCTAACATATTTTTCTTGTGAATACTTGAATACTTCACACTCCAATTATTGTAGCAATGTACCACCCCCTAAACATCCTACCTTAAAGGGATGATCAATGACATGCAAATGTTTCAGAGTTAATGCAAACTTAAAAATAGATGCAGTTTGAAAATGGACCAATCAGTTTAAACCCAGGTTTAAATCAATTGGTCCATTTTCAAACTGCATATATTTGCATACACATTGGCATAATCTCGGAAGATTTTGTATCTCTTTGATCATCCCTACATTACCTACAGGGATTCTCAACCTTTGAAATCATGTGACCCCCTCCCTCCCAACAGACAGCCAACATCTTCCACACCACTTTGGCTCCAATCATGCTATCCTGACTCCACCCTACCTACAGTCCTGGCCAAAAGCTTTTAGACTGTCAAAAATATGAGTTTCCACAAAGTTTGCTGCTAAACTGCTTTTAGAGCTTTGTTTCAGTTGTTTATGTGATGTACTGAAATATAATTATAAGCACTTCATATGTTTCAAAGGCTTTTATTGACAATTACATGAGATTTATGCAAAAAGTCAGTATTTGCAGAGTTTGCCCTTCTTCTTCAGGACCTCTGCAATTCCACTGGACATGCTCTCAATCAACTTCTGGGCCAAATCCTGACTGATAGCAACCCGTTCTTTCATTAACACTTCTTTGAGTTTCTCAGAATTAGTTGTTTTTTGTTTGTCCACCCGCCTCTTGAGGAATGACTACAAGTTCTCAATGGGATTAAGATCTGGGGAGTTTCCAGGCCATGGACCCAAAATTTCAACATTTTGGTCCCCGAGCCACTTAGTTATCACTTTTGCCTTATGCCACAGTGCTCCATTGTGCTGGAAAATGCATTGTTCTTCACCAAACCAATGTTGGATTGTTGGAAGAAGTTGCTGTTGGAGGGTGTTTTGGTACCATTCTTTATTCATGGGTGTGTTTTTTGGCAAAATTGTGAGTGAGCCCACTCCCTTGGATGAGAAGCAACCCCACACATGAATGGTCTCAGGATGCTTTACTGTTGGCATGACACAGGACTGATGGTAGCGCTCACCTTTTCTTCTCCTGACAAGTCTTTTTCCAGATGCCCCAAACAATCAGAAAGGGGCTTCATTGGAGAATATGACTTTGCCCCAGTCCTCAGCAGTCCATTCACCATACTTTCTGCAGAAGATCAATCTGTCCCTGATGTTTTTTGGGGAGAGAAGTGGCTTCTTTGCTGCCCTTCTTGACACCAGGCCATCTTCCAAAAGTCTTTGCCTCACTGTGCATGCAGATGCACTTACCTGTGCACTGGTTGCACTCCGATCCCGCAGCTGAATCCTCTTTAGGAGACGATCCTGACGCTTGCTGGACTTTCTTGGACGCATTGTTGCCTTCTTAACAAGAATTGAACCTCTTTCCTTGAAGTTCTTGATGATCCTATAAATTGTTTATTTAGGTGCAATCTTAGTAGCCACAATATCCTTGCCTGTGAAGCAATTTTTATGCAACACAATGATGGCTGCATGCGTTTCTTTGCTGGTCACCATGGTTAACAATGGAAGATAAATGATTTCAAGCATCACCCTCCTTTTAACATGTCAAGTCTGCCATTCTAACCCAATCAGCCTGACATAATGATCTCCAGCCTTGTGCTCATCAACATTCTCACCTGAGTTAACAAGATGATTACTGAAATGATCTCAGCAGGTCCTTTTACAGCCACGAAATACAGTCGAAACGTTTTTTTTTTGGGGATTCAGTTAATTTTCATGACAAAGAAGGACTATGAAATTCATCAGAACACTCTTCATAACATTCTGGAGTATTTGCAAATTGCTATTATAAAAGCTTAAGCACCAACTTTTCTAATTTCCAATATTTTTGATAGACTCCAAATTTTGACCAGGACTGTGCAACCCCTTGTACCCCATCCTGGAAGCCTCATGCTGATCCAAACTTGCCACATCATGTGCTATAGTCAAATCACATGCATAATTATTTAGCTGGTGGGGAGATCAGTGACTTTAACAGCAATGCAACCACCTTCAAACTAACAGTGAGATGATAGGTTGTTGTCATAAGTCTTCTGACAACATTTGGAAGCCCTAAATTAATGTCACCACTGGAACTTGTCAACAAAAAGTTGAGACAAAAGTGAATCTCTCTTACTTGAAAGCTATTTTTGTGGTGTACTTAAAATTATGCCTATGAATGCTGACATCTTGTTTTAAATTAAAAAAGTAATAATTTCCTGGCAGTTGTGCTGATCCTGTGCATGCACATAAAAACACATGGATCTGTATGTGTGTTTCTTCTAAGATAGTAGCCTCTATAACACTCTGACTTTTTTTTCTTTAACATCACATCATTCACTTTTAAAAATGCCTAGCCTCGGAGTACACATTGTTACTTTGTGACTTTACTGTTCATTGTGTATTTTCCGTATTTCCTTGTCATCTGTACTAAAAACTTATTTTGAAAATAAAAGAATCTTTAAGAAAAAAATGCCTAGCCTCCGTTAATTTGTTGCACTTTCCCAAGTTGTTTTTTTTTTTTGTTTGTTGTTGTTTTTTATTCAGAAATGGAATTCCTTAAAAACCACAAACCATTGAAAGCACAGAAAAAAAAATATTTTTTTTTGCTTATTTTCTTTCTTTGTTTTTTTTTCTTTAAATATTATTTTATCTTTTGATCTGCAGCAGCAAGTTGAATACTCCCAAGTTCACATTTTGTAGAAGACTATTTACAGATCCTGAAATAATGTCAGCAGAATTGAACATTGAATAGTAATTTCAAATCAGTAATATATGTGGTAATATAATTGCATAACTTGTGATAGTATTCACCAAAGTGATACAGTAATCCTATACTTTGTAAGCAGATGAAATCCCCCCTGCCCACCAGTTGAAAAGAAGAAAAAGTTTATTTTTGTATCCAATTCATATTAGAGGTTGCTGAACTTGGAGGTTTTATTGTTGGGGTGTTAGCGTATCTTTCAGAGAAAACTGATGCTCACAGATGAAGAAGAGATTATCGAAATCTTCACTTCAGGAGCAAGTAGACAGCTTTTCAAGAAAGGATTTAGTGATATTAAAGATGAGCATTACAAGCACCCAGCTGGAAAGACAAAGGTTCCATTCAATTGATTTGTGTGAGATAAAGTGCTTATTACATGATTCTGAAGAGCATCATCCAGTTCATGTGTGCTGTTTGGCTTAATGGCACCATCAAGTGCTTTTTTAATTATAGATAGAAGTGTTCCATTAAAGTGTTCCTCTGCATTTGTGTTTTTCCCCCTTTTGATTTTAAATAAGACTGCAACATATGGCATATTAGTGCTATATTAGTTAATTTAATATTAAACCTAGCCTTTCATTTGAAAGTTAAATCAACTATTTTTCAAAGTTGTGATTTTAAAATTCTGCTTTTTATCACCATAACTACAGTACACTGGTGACAGGACATTCACTTTGGTGCACAGAGCATCCCTAAATGGGATTAGGTGACTAGAGATGGCCCGAACGGTTCGATGGCGAAAGGTTTCCGGTGAACTTTCGTGGTTCGCGATTGCGGAGAACCGCAAACTTTTCCGGAAGTTCGGTTCGCCCCCATAGTACATCATGAGGGTCAACTTTGACCCTCTACATCATTGTCAGCAGGCACATTGTAGCCGATTAGGCTACACTCCCTCCTGGAGCCCCCCCCCCCTTATAAAAGGCAGGTAACGTCAGGCTTTTTGCTCACTCGTGTGCCTGCAGTAATTAGTGAAGGGATAGCTGCTGCAGACTCTCATAGAAAAAACTTAGTTAGCCTCTTGTAGGCTTGTTAGCTTGCTCCTTGCTGATTCTTATTGCTAAAAAAGCACCCCACAACAGCTCTTTTGAGAGCTAATCTTGTTCTTGTGATCTATTTTTTTTCTGTGTGTCCCACTGACACTTGGGTTGCATAGACAACCTTGCTAATTCCTACTGTGTGTGCCACTGCCAGGCCCAGCAGATTCAGTGACTACTACCTGTGTGTGTGACAGGTGCACATTGTAATACCCACTGCATATACCTACCTGTTGTTCACTGTGCACCCACCCACCTACGTGAGCGCACGCAATGTCACTGTGCCTGTCCGGTACCGGTCTGTGTGTGACAGGTGCACATTGTAATACCCATCACTGCATATACTTACCTGACGGTCACTGTTGTTCTATCATTAAGCTACCACAGCCCGGCGACCATATGGGCTTGAAAACCGCCACGGCCTGCACTCTGGCCATGATGTGCACCAGTCCAGCACGGCCGTCACAACACAAACTGCTGTTTGCGGTGCGTTACACAGTGAGTTTGGTGTGTCAGTGTGAAGCAGTACTATAATTACACTCCCTGATTGATGTATACACATGCACGATGTAAAGCACTTTAGGCCTGCAATTTAGTATGCAATGCGATTTCTGCCCTTAAAGGGGTTCTTTCGCGAAAAAAGTAGGTAGTTAAAAAATGTGACAGATGACAGGTTTTGGGCCAGTCCATCTTTTTAAGGGGGATTCTCAGGGCTTTCTTTGTTTTCAACAGCATTTCCTGAACAACAGTTGCAAAATCTAACTGACATAATCGTGTGCAAGTGATTAGGGAGGCCGGCTGGTATTTTGCTATTTTGGCAGTTAAACTGCTGTTCAGGAAATGCTGTTGAAAACAAAGAAAGCCCTGAGAATCCCCCTTAAAAGGATGGACTGGCCCAAAACCTGTCATCTGTCACATTTTTTAACTGCCTACTATTTTCGGGAAAGAACCCCTTTAAAACGCTGCTTTGCGTCAAATCCAGATTTTTACCCGGGACTTTTGGCGTCAATCCCACTCATCCATGCCCCCCTCCAGGTGTTAGACTCCTTGAAACATCTTTTCCATCACTTTTGTGGCCAGCATAAATGTTTCTGATTTTACAAGTTTGCCTCCCCATTGAAGTCTATTGCGGTTCGCGAAAGTTAGCGCAAACCAAACTTTTGCGGATGTTCGCGAACTGAAAATCGGAGGTTCAGGCCATCTCTACAGGTGACTTGACTGATCAGCTAATATTATTATTATTATTATTTATTGTATTTATAAAGCGCCAACATATTACGCAGCGCTGGACATTAATTTAGGTTACAGACAATATTTAGGGGTGACATACAGCAAAATGACAATACCTGAATACAAGAAAGACCAGATCACGCAGCACAGTATGAGTACAAGGTAATGCTTAGTCAGTCACTGCATGGGAGCATGGAGATTAGGCAAGTTAGGTTCACTCAGATGCATAGCATGGGTTCACAGTATTGGAGGTGCATGATCAGGTAGGACACAAAAGGAGGAGGACCCTGCCCAAAGGCTTACAATCTAGAGGGAGAGGTAAGGACACGAAAGGTAAGGACCAGAGTTCCGTTGTGGGTTTAGAGTAATTGTGAGTGGTGGTAGGCCAGAGTGAAAAGGTGAGTTTTTAGGGCCTTCTTGAAGGTGTTGGAGGGGGCTGTCCTAATGGGTGGAGGTAGGGAGTTCCATAGTGTTGGAGCGGCTCTTGAGAAGTCCTGGAGGCATGCATGGGACTGGGTGATGCGGGGAGAGGTTAGGCGAAGTTCATTGGAGGAGCGGAGTGAGCGGCTAGGTGTGTACCTCTGAGTAAGATCAGAAATGTAGGTTGGACAGGTTTTGTGGACAGATTTGTAGGTCAGACACAATATCTTGAATCTGATTCTGGACTGGATAGGAAGCCAGTGGAGGGATTCACGGAGGGGAGCTGCCATGGTGGAGCGATGGGAGGAATGGATAATTCTGGCTGCCGCATTCATGATGGACTGCAGTGGGGCTATTCGGGTCATAGGGAGACCAGACAGTAGGGCATTGCAGTAGTCGAGGCGGGAAATTATGAGGGCATGGATGAGGAGTTTAGTGGTGGCAGAGGTCAGGAAAGGGCGAATCTTGCATTGAGAGTATACACATCTGAGCGGTTCGATTCCGATCCGATCTGCTCAGCAAAGCGATGCCTGTACCATTTTTGGGGCGATTTGCCTCAATGGAAGGTAAAGCGCTTGAAAAACGCTTTGTTTAGCGATTTCCCCAGCGCTTTCATGAATAAATACATTGTATTTACTCATTTACGGGTCAAAGAGTTCACTTCCTGACTTGTCAAGAAGTGAAAAAAACAAATCACTAGCAAAAGCGCTTACAAAAGCGCTGTAAAAAAAACTAACGCACAGGTAAGCAACAGGAGAGGCAAAAAAAATAAAATTGCGCAAAAAATTGCAGAACGCTAGCCTCAGCGATTTCGATTTCAGATGTGAACAAGGCCTTATTTAGTCAGTGCTGGCCCATTGTAAAATCTTTCCTCTCTCCGATTTACATTCTGAAAATTATCACAGGGGGCAACATCTCTAGTCCTGACAGGTGCAGCTCTGCAGAATGTTGGTTCACTGAGAGTTCTGAAGCCAGTACAAAATATTATAATTAATTATTATAATTAAAATTACAGTAAAAGTGGGTATCCTGAATAATTTACTGCATTCTACTTTAGGTCACTACAAAGCCTCTTTTTCTAGGCAGCCAGTTCCTGTGTTAAAATATAGACAGAGAATTGAATTTCCTGGGTATAAAACTATTAATCTTAAAAAGCGGGATTGTCAGCCATAAAATCAAATTCCACTTACCCACTGCTCTATGTTTATTATGCAGCCTGCAATCTTTCCTTGCATTGCACGCATTCCAATATAATCATAAATGTTTCTGCTATAATAAATCTTATCTCAGTCAGACTGGCTCTATTTGGTACATTGCTGAGGAGAAGGGAAGCTTGTCATCTCCCCTCCCACATTTCTGCTCCTCACTGATTGGCTATGGGAATTTTTCCCGGCCACTCCATTGTCCTGTGGTAGCCTCCAGTATTTTCTTTAGGCGGCTTCTGCGCATACATGTGCGACCCACCAGAGGGCTCGTCCCCTGTCGCCCTCCCATGGCCGGAAGCATGCAGGCGCAGACACGACCGGCGTGACTGAAGAAAATACTGAAGGCTACCATGGGACAATGGAGATCCCGGGGAAAGCGGCAAGGGAGCCCATGGACCTTGTGGGTCTGGAGGAAGCCCCAGGTAAATGTAAATACAGCAGCAGGTACACTTTAAGGCAAAGTTCAAGCTCAAAAGGCTTGATCAGGCATGCTGGAAAATCTCTGAAAATCTATTGGAAATCTGTCAACAGAGTGTGGGCAAGCAACAGATCC